>NW_028162082.1:0-81455 GCF_964263955.1 Coregonus lavaretus
GGGAGGTGGGGGGGTAGAGGGAGGATAACAGGGGGAGGTAGAGGGAGGATAACACGGGGGAGGTAGATGGGGTTAGAGGGAGGATAACAGGGGTACAGGGAGGATAACGGGGGGAGGTAGAGGGGGTAGAGGTAGGATAAGAGGGGGGGTAGAGGGGAGGGAAGATAACAGGGGGAGGTAGAGGGGAGGGAGGATAACAGGGGGAGGTACAGTGGGTAGAGGGAGAATAACTGGGGGAGGTAGAGGGAGGAGAACAGGGGGGAGGTAGAGCGGATAGAGGGATGATAACATGGGGGAGGTAGAGGGGGTAGAGGTAGGATAAGAGGGGGGGTAGAGGGAGGATAACGGGGAGGTAGAGGGAGGATAACAGGGGGAGGTACAGGGAGGATAACAGGGGGGAGGTGGGGGGGTAGAGGGAGGATAACAGGGGGAGGTAGAGGGAGGGTGACAAGGGGGAGGTAGAGGGGGTAGAGGGAAGATAACGGGGGGAGGTAGAGGGAGGATAACAGGGGGGAGGTAGAGCGGATAGAGGGATGATAACATGGGGGAGGTAGAGGGGGTAGAGGGAGGATAACAGGGGGGAGGTAGAGGGAGGATAACAGGGGGGAGGTAGAGCGGATAGAGGGATGATAACATGGGGGAGGTAGAGGGGGTAGAGGGAGGATAACAGGGGCGTTAGGGGTGGTAGAAGGAGGATAACAGGGGGGAGGTGGGGGGTAGAGGGGGAGTAACAGGGGGAGGTTTAGGGGTGGTAGAAGGAGGATAACAGGGGGAGGTGGGGGGTAGAGGGGGAGTAACAGGGGGAGGTTTAGGGGTGGTAGAAGGAGGATAATAGGGGGGAGGTGGGGGGGTAGAGGTCGAGTAACAGGGGGAGGTTTAGGGGTGGTAGAAGGAGGATAATAGGGGGGAGGTGGGGGGGTAGAGGTCGAGTAACAGGGGGAGGTTTAGGGGTGGTAGAAGAAGGATAACAGGGGGGAGGTCCCTGTTTATTTGCTCTATCCTCTCTCTTCTTTCTGGGTAGAAAGAAGAGACACATTTGATGTACTACATGAGGGCTCTGGGTTTTTCTTCAGATCCCTCCATCCTCCATCCCCCCCCCCCCCCTTTTCATCAGATCCCCTCAGCTCATAAGGATGCCATTCAGAGGAGGCTGTATTTTGCTAATGTATCAATGCAGGCAAGCCAGCTACAAATGATTCACAGTAACCCAATGAGATCAAACTGGGAGAACCAGGGGTGTTCTCCTCCCCTGTCGGCCTGCCCAGTGCAGATGCACCAACACTGTGATGGACCGGGTGACCCTCCTCCCCTACCCTGGACCGGGTGACCCTCCTCCCCTACCCTGGACCGGGTGACCCTCCTCCCCTACCCTGGACCGGGTGACCCTCCTCCCCTACCCTGGACCGGGTGACCCTCCTCCCCTACCCTGGACCGGGTGACCCTCCTCCCCTACCCTGGACCGGGTGACCCTCCTCCCCTACCCTGGACCGGGTGACCCTCCTCCCCTACCCTGGACCGGGTGACCCTCCTCCCCTACCCTGGACCGGGTGACCCTCCTCCCCTACCCTGGACCGGGTGACCCTCCTCCCCTACCCTGGAGGGGCTGATGGAGCATGTTTTTTTGAGTCATTTCTGTCATAATAAAATGATTGTGTGCACACACACAATGCACACACATATGCATGCAAAAACATACTTTCACACACAAGCACTCTCAAATACACACATACCTGCATCAAACAGTGAACTCATTCATGTTTTATATGATGTGATTGGCAGGGTGTGTTTTTGGTACAGATTACTCCAGAGACCCGAGCAACAAGGCCTGATTGGACAAACCAAAGAGCACTCAAGCACCAATGACCTGGGGTGGCCCACTTCACATCATATCTGTATTCATCAGTCTCTATTAGAAATATAACATAACAACATAATGTTTCGAAATGGGGTTTTTCTCATTTAGGACTGAGAAACATTTTGTAAACAATGATCATTAAAAGAGAGTACTTTTCTTGTTAGTTCAGATCAGGGTTGGTTTCATTTTATTTTCAACGACATTATGCTAGTCACTCACCAGTTATCCCAGCAAACCGGCAACATTCCTAGAACATCAGCTAAGATTCCCATTAAGTTCTAGTTGAGGTTTTATCTAACATTGGGATTTAAAAAAATATATATATGTTTTTGATATCAAAATGTTATTTTTTGTGAAAAGGATTTAACTTAAATATCCTTGGAATGTTCTCCTAACATTCACTAAAATCTATAACAACTACAGAACATTCCCCAAATGTTCTCATTAGGTTTCCAGGTAAAGAACAGACGAAATGTGTTCTGGGAACGTTCTTGCAACATCAGGCGAATGTTGTATTGTCCTACAAACATTGTATAATTATCAGCACAACTGAACAGTTTTTGTGTTATGAGAACATTTGTTGCAACCTAACGAATGTTCTGGGAACTTTCACAGAAGCAGATTTTGTCTTCAGCAGAGACCAAACTATTTTGCAAGAGAGATGTAGTACATTATCTATATTTCAATAGGCTACATGAATAGTTGACAGAATTTGGACTAACTGAAATTGATATTTTGCAGGTCGGTATAACCTAGAAACCCTGATGGGGCAGCACTGTGATGTATCCTCCTTCCTTACAGAAGGATCCATCTCTTCTCCCACATGGCACAAGGAACAGCCAAAAAAGTGTGTCACACGTAACTCAATATCCAAAAAAAACACCATACCTCGCCATAACTGCCGCAACAGCGATATGGCTTGGGTTGGTCACACATCAATACCGTTAACGCTTAAACGGTCAAAGGGGAAAGGGGGATCTGTGTCTTTCTTGGTTTTTA
This sequence comes from Coregonus lavaretus, assembly GCF_964263955.1. NCBI lineage: Eukaryota > Metazoa > Chordata > Actinopteri > Salmoniformes > Salmonidae > Coregonus > Coregonus lavaretus. Next base: position 2,855 of record NW_028162082.1, read on the forward strand.
ACTGATCAGATAGTAAAAGTTGTGAGGGATTTATTCGACATAAGACTAAACGAAAAATGTATATGCATGCATAAATTATATTTTTAAAAGATCTGTTCTTCAACGGTTCAGCAATTTGTCACATGGTTATAATAATGTATGCTGGTTAGATTAAATACCAAACAATGCACATAGCCTAATAATGCTCGATATTTCGATTCTTATAGGCTCAGCAATAAGGGCTACGCATGGCTACGTCTGAATGTGATGGCCAGATGCAGTATAACCCCACTGTGGGGGGAAATGTTATTGCAGCAGTGAAATTAGTATAACAAATATTGATCGAGAATTTGTGAAAACATATTATTATATAATATTATTATCATTGTTATTAATATTAATATTATTGAGAACATTCACATTAACATAATTTATAAATTATGGGTATTGTTAACCACAATTACAAATTCATATTCTATGTTTATAGACTTGACCTATGCTAACCCTCATTTCTGTCCAGTTCTGTTCAACTGGATATACTGCTGCCAGTGCATGGCTTCACTCCGTGGGCTGTGACTCTGTGGGTTCGCCCCGGCCTGGTCCCGGCCTGACCTGGCGGATCTCGTCCTCCGCATTCCTCTCGCGCACTCTATCATAAACATCCTAGCCGAGACAGAGGGCAGGAAGTGCGCGAGGACAGGAATTTCACTCTTTCAAAGTGCATTAAAGCTGAGGGCCGGTTAAGAGATGGTGCTGCCATGTTTGGTTTGTTATCCTATAATAGACCTACAAACGGGCTTTGCAACACACAAACACACATAGAGGCGCATTCACGCGCTCTATCAATTTTTGGTTATTGTTGTTATTTCTCTGTATCATTGTGGTGGTTGCCATTAATAAACGGATAGTTTATTATTACCGTTGTTCATATTATTATTTTGACTTCTACTTACAGAAAACTATAACAACCTCGGTGCATTTACGAGGTTATATATCATTACTGCAATTAATGTGTCTGGGAAGCCGCAACAGAACCCTGTCAGCTGTGGAGTTGTTTTACATTGTATATTTTTATTGCAGTAAGCGTTTATTCGCCGATGATTGTTGGGGATCAAGCGAGAATTTGAGAGGGATTTGTAGAGGGTGTGTATTTATCTAAGAACAAAACATAGGCTACCCTGCATCTATCTCATGGCTCTCTCGTATTCTCTCTGTTGTACATCAGTGATAAGGCCTTCTTTGCCTATGGTTTATTGCATGTCTGTTTTTTTTTGTCCAGATAGGCTATGAATTTAGCTTAAACCCTTGGTAGTAGGCCTAGTTAATTCGTATGCATGTTACGTCATTTAGTTTAATATTTGAACATTTCCCTCACCAAATGACTAGTGCCCATTGGTAATGAGAACTCCTATTGAAATCAGTCAATCGTTGAAGAAAAATGATGCCTGGTGTTTTAGACAGTATAGCCTAGCTTCAATAGTATATCCAGAAGCTATACCCATCTTGCCCTCTACAACTGTTCTCTTTCTGCACCGTTTTATTGTGAATATGTGCATGCATCCAGAAATTACGCATGATAGGTTTGGTGCAATCTTGGTTCAATGAGACTGTTAATTTGTCAGTGCGCCTAAAGCTGTTTAGCACAGTGTAAAGGTTACAATGGGTCAATTACAATTATTCACTTTATTTTGTCAACCAACAACTTTCCTTCATTCTCTTTTATCCAGTTTAAAACGTGACATAAAGAAAACAAGCGACAATCGAATTAGCATTCCTCAGCGCGCTCTAAAGCCAAGCTATAGTTCAGGTTACACATTGGCCTCGCGCTAGCGGTGTTTACAGATTCTTAACATGTTTATTTACAGCTTGTTGTGACGTGACGCGCGTGACTGTGGCAGCCCGGGCCAGATGCGGCGCGCAGGTGAGCGAGGTGTGCCCAGGGAAAAGTCGACCTCTCCTGCAGTCGTTTGGAGTGAGACTCAAGCAAGCGTCCAGAGGTTCAGTCAATAAAAGGTATGTATTATTGATAAAAATAAATAATCTTGTGGTATTCAGAAAATGTTAGTTGAAAATAGAAACCATATAAGTGGACTTAATGGCTGATAAATACATATAGGGCAAGACTTGGTTCCAATACAATGGAACCTGTTTTGCCAAGAGATTCCTTGAAATTAAAAAGCGTTCCGACTGTAAACCATGCAGGGAATAGACACGTCCTGACCTAGGCAACAGGAATGCTAAATCATTTTTCGAAATATTCCTGTTTTAACAAAAAAAGTTTTTTAAACAGATCTACAATTTTAGCCTTGAGTTTGAGACTTTGTAGCCTTTTAAACATTGTTTTGAAATGATCCATTTTGTTTCCTTCCCACGTTGTTTCAAAATGTTTTGGTCGTTTTCTTTTCGTTTTATTCAACATTCTGAACCTTAAGTAGGCCTACTGGTAGTCGCATAATGTTATTACAGTCATTGATGTTATTGTGCAATAGACATTACTGCCACTGTTGTTATTATTGATTGTTTAATAACAATATGATAATAACACAATCATTGTATGAAAATATCTATGATTGTTGACCGTTCAGCAATTCCTCTTCTTCTCTCTATCAATTCGGTTTCCATCTTCTAATCCTCATGGCGTTGGGCGCATGGGAACATGAAGAGACCACAGACTTTCTCCGCAACAATAAAGAAGACTAAACAACTCCCCAAATCACGAGGTATTACTAAACACACGCGCACTGTCATCACTGCCCAACAAAAGGCTCGGGTTCTGTGGTGTCGTCTTTGTTTTCAGTCACTTAAAGATCACCTCACCGCATCTGTGTTGCTTTGTTAAAGCAGCATGTCAATGAAGTATAGGCCTGTATTCACCTCGATTTTAAAAACAAAAATAATACCAACGAACTGTATCCTTGACTTTTAATGTTTGCTATCCAAAATATATTTGTAATCTTTTTGAAAACGAATGTTTGGGCATTTTGGTGAAATTATATCCCCAAACACATTTGACCTGACCATGCATAATACAAAACTACCAAAATATGCAGCACTCCATGGATGTTTTATAGCATATTTAGCATGATTTTGAAAGCATATTTATCAACAAAATACGTTCCTACACTTAGTAACTACATTTGGTGCATTTTCCCACTCATGCAGAAATCTAAGATTTGATAGGCCTATCTATGCATTGTAGGCCTATGATAGACTATGTATGATAATTCATTATTATTGTTATGTATATCATTGCTATTTGTATAAGTTGGCACCCATTTTAAAGTACTCTTACACTAAAAGTAACCACATCATTTATTTTGTCGACGCTATCTGAACTAGACACAATTAAGCAGAGTCATATATTTTCTGCATATGTTTACAGTCCAAAAACATATGTGAAAAAGATAATTATGAACCTGAGAATTTTTTTTATTTTAGCGCTGGAAACCGCCCACTCCATGTCTTGTGGTAATTGCGCGCTGAGAGACGGTTGGCTCTCACCGCTGTTCAGCTGTTCCCCCGCGAGGCGAGCCGGGGCTTCTCTACAGCCGCCGGCCGGGCCTCAGACTGTGGGCCGGTGGCGGGCGATGACACACATGCCAATGCTGTTCCACCTGCGTCAGCTCTCACAGCACGGAAATACCATCCCGGAGAAAGCAGACAGGACCCGCATGGGTGGCCAGGGAAATATATACCCCCTCCATACACCTCCATCACAATGCCTGCTAATTAAGCGGCACGATCAATTCAGGTTTTCTGCGGCTGCTGCGGACAAGCGGTCAGTAGCTAATGAGGCTTCAGCCTGCAGTCAGACCGAATGCAGTACACATGTTGAGGTAAATCTGAGGGTATAGGCCGAGGCTATTTACTTACAATAGTTGAAAATACTATTTCTATTAGGCCTACCTTGTTTTATCATTGGAAATTTTTGAAAATTGCAGTCAATGCAAACAAAAATATTATCAGTTATGAATAGCCTATAGGCTAACAAACTATAAGTCAACATAAATACAGGAAGTAACAGTTGGCTATTTTGTCAAACATAACTGTGTCCCATTGACACGTGCTTTTTAATGGCATTGAAATTCATGAAATGATTTACCATACCTTGAAATTATCTTCCTCTTAATAATTTATTTTTGACACACAAACTTTTCTCTAAGCTGTTTTCCTATTCATTTGCAATGAGTGGTATATTGTCTAAACCCCACTATAACACATGTTATTTTTGTACTGTGTGTGAATAGGAAAAGTAATTTGATCATGTGAAGTGGGCAGACGAGATATTCCTCACCACGCAGCTGTAAACCAACGGAGGCGGAACTCGTCCAATGCGCACAAATCACAGAGCAGGACGTCGCACTACGCACTGGAGAGCCACCGCCACTAGTAGGCCTACCTTCTGCCTATGGAAAAAAAGAGAAAAGGGCTGGGCTTAGAAAGGAATCAAACCAAACCTGGGCTGCGCCTCCATCACAAACCAGTTTGGGAGAAAGTATGTTCTAGAGGAGAGGCTAGTGCCTAACAAGTCACCAACTGTGGCTCAAAACACGGATTTCTCTGCGCGCTAAACGTTAAGGAGGCAGCCTCAGAGTTTTGTTTTGGAGTCCATCTTGAGGTGCTAGGGCTAATATCATTTTCTACAAGTGTAGTTAATCGCGTTTGTTGTTCTGTATTTGTGGTGGATTTGTTTTTGTTTTGGTGTGCGCTATGATGGCCACTTACCAAAACCCCGAGGATGACGCAATGGCTCTGATGGTACACGAAACCAACACGGCGAAGGATAAGGAGCGACCCAAGGAGGAACCGGTCCAGGAAAAGGGTTTGGAGAAAACGGACCCGTCTCAAAAACCACCATATTCGTATGTTGCTCTCATTGCCATGGCCATCCGGGAGAGCACCGAGAAGCGCCTAACTCTATCTGGTATTTACCAGTATATCATCACCAAATTCCCTTTCTACGAGAAAAACAAGAAAGGCTGGCAAAACAGTATCCGGCATAACTTGAGTCTGAACGAATGTTTCATCAAGGTTCCTCGCGAGGGAGGCGGTGAGAGAAAGGGGAATTACTGGACCCTTGACCCGGCGTGCGAGGACATGTTCGAGAAGGGAAACTACAGGAGGAGACGTCGAATGAAACGTCCCTTCAGACCTCCACCGACCCATTTCCAGCCCGGGAAATCCCTCTTCGGCGGTGATGGGTACGGCTACCTGTCCCCTCCAAAGTACCTGCAGTCCAGCTTCATGAACAACTCGTGGTCGCTGGGCCAGCCGCCCACCCCGATGTCCTACACCTCCTGTCAGATGGCCAGTGGCAACGTGAGTCCCGTCAATGTGAAAGGACTGTCCGCTCCCTCCTCATACAACCCGTACTCCCGGGTGCAGAGCATGGGTCTCCCCAGTATGGTGAACTCTTATAACGGCATGAGCCATCACCACCACCCGCACGCTCACCATGCCCAGCAGCTGAGCCCTGCGACCGCTGCGCCGCCCCCGGTCTCCTCCAGCAACGGAGGTGGCCTGCAGTTCGCATGCTCCCGCCAGCCTACCGAGCTCTCCATGATGCACTGTTCGTATTGGGATCACGAGAGCAAACACTCCGCGTTACACACGAGGATTGACATTTAGAGTTTACCAGAGGGCCACTTGTAAAATGGACTCTTGTGAGAGAAAGGCAATAAGTCTATTCCTGTGTATTCAAACCAGAAACAAAAGTATTTTTTGAAGAGACAATACTATGACGGGCTTTTTTGATCCAAATAATGTACTGAAAATCCATATGGAAAGATATACAAATGGGGATGGTGAGAGAATTTTCAAAAACTGGAAATTGTGAGATTAAGAGGACTAGGCAAGAGGTAGCAGAACTTTTGGGGGCCATTTCGTGCGCCCACTGTTGCCTTGGACAGAAGGCCGGGCTATTGTATGATATATTTGTAAAATCTGACCAGTTCCCTATTCACGGGGATACAATTTCAAAATACAATTCCATGAAAACAAAATTCACAAAACCCTCACCCTGTCTTGAAATTCAAAACATCACCTGAAAGAGTGATAATTGAATTCGAACTCCTACGTATTTGAACCAGTATAGTGCACTGAGCGGACTCCAGCAAGACCAGGGGAAATGTTGATTCTTTAGCCTGTCTTTAGTTTTTTTTATTTTAGTTTTTCATACCGTGTCACAGTTCTTACTCTGGGTGCAGGTGGGGAGAGAGAGCACCGTCAGAAGGAGCAATACCAAAGATGTGTTACTTCGGGGGTCATTTAGTTTTTAGGCTTCGTGACCTCTGATAGAGATGGTTTAGTTTCCGATAACATTCAGTCCAGTGGCAGATTTTTTTTTTTACCTTTCTTGTTTTTTATAAACGTTATTATTTTTGTCTCATACATGTTGGGGCCATGTTAAATTAGCACTTTCCCTCTTTTTCTAATATTTTGAATTTCTTAATAAACTTGTATTTCTTTCAAAGTAAAACATTGGTCATGAATTAATCCTTATTTGTGCAAAAACTGTATTATCTAAACTACAAATTTCAACAATTATCAACGACAATGTTATGATGATGATGATTATTATTATTATCATTATTATTATTATTATTATTATTATTATTATTATTATTATTATTATTATTATTATTATTATGTGGTCTACCACTAAACAAATACATGGCCACTATTATTTGGCTTGCAACGTAGGCTTAGAACTATATATTCCACAGATGAAGTTAATTGGAATTCTGTCCGTGAAAGTTATTCACTTAGGCCTAAACCCGAATGTGTATTTTTGTCTTGAAAATGCTAATGATACATTTCAGTTATTTTTGGCATGTAAATCCTTTACGTAAAACGTCTCCAAATATCTAGCAGATGCTTAATAAGGCCTAATACTTTTGTACAGTTTAGCTAAAGTTTAGTTTACTGGGGAGTTGGTTGGATATTTCAGTTTTATACACTAAATATATATATTCTTCCTTTCGAAAGTAGTTTAGGGAAATTCCATTTAATTATAAACTATTAGAGGTGTTAAGCTGTTATTTAGATCTTCATTTTATTCCAGTGCCAACCCTGTTGCTTAACACATGAAAACACAGCGTGGCCTACTCTGTGCACTTGCATGCATTACAACTATTGGCCAAAATAACAGTGAACTTTTGCCTTATCTGAATAGTCTACATTCATTATTAGAGTTACCAAATAGGTCTACGGCATCTCATTTGTCAGCAGAGTGCAACAGTTGAAGAGAGAAAATCAAAGAAATATCTGTGCGTGTTTAGGAAGACGTTGTGAACTTCTTAGAGGTTTTTTTTGTTCAGAGGGCGAATGCTTAGGAGAAACAGATGCTGCAGAAGTTAAGGGTCGCCATCCCAGTCATTCCATTTAATCATTATCCCCATATGGTGTAGGCTAACCTACACTATGTGTTTAAGCTAATTGTGGCTTCAGCTCAGTGGGCTTTTCCAAGGAGCATGGGGGGTTTTCTCTGTGTGATTACCAACTGTCCATGCATAATTGCGCATTGGCACTTTATTGTTACTACTGTATTATTCTTATTATAAATTAATGTTATTCTTATTTTTATTATTATTATTGTTATTATTATGGCCTGTTATTATCATTTACAATAAGGTGCATTTGGTGAAGCAAGGTGCACCAAGGAGATTGGCCATGGATGGATTCTAATTAATTTTGCCATCCATCCAAAAGTTCTGTTACACTATGGAGTTTACCATTACTGCATGATTACACCTTGCTTGGCCATCAGTTGGGTTGTCCAGATATGCGAATAAATTATCCTAAGGCATGTTGTCCAAATATTTTCAACTTGAATAGCCTAGACCTGTATGGGCCTACCTGCAGGAAATCTAGCAAATAAATCAATATGTGTATTCATTTGAGCTAAGACCATTTCTTACATATGAGCTAAGGGAAGTGACGTGTGAGTGGGCTGAGTTGAGCGTAAAGTAATGGATGACACCATACTGTTTTCCAGCATCTTTTGCTAAACGAACCATCAAAACTAACAGAAAACGTAGAACTATAGGCAGTATGCCGTGTCGTGAACGTTTCAAACGTATTTAAAACTATCCAATCCCTACATTTAACCGACCTACAGGCTACACAACAATAGCATCCGCCTAGGTTGAAACGATGTTTCATGTTGATGCCTAAATTGCTATAGTCTATCACTGGAGAATGATGTTATAACTTTACACACGTCTATCCAACCCCCACCTTGTCGTGTTTGTCTGAACGCGCTGAATTAGATGAAGGTCTACGTGCACTTCCCGGTGAGGCCCAAGAGAACCGTCCGACCCCGGAGGCAGTGAAGCTCTTGAAAATAGAGACATGGTGACGAGTGAAACGCTTTCAATACAGGTCTATTCTCAACCCTCTTCCACCTATTATCACTTTCACAACACTCAGGTTCACACTCACAGAGCTATCGGGTGACTATTGTATGGTTTAAAACGTTTTTACAATGACTATTTTTTTAATAAGGATACATAATTTCATAATAGCATTTTAATTGTTTTGATTATTATGAATATCATTCATATCACTATTGCAGCTCTGAAACCAATTCATTTTCAACAATTCTGCCATTATTTTCGATTTTATGATAGGCTGCTGATACCACACTACCAAAACCTATTTGTGATTTCTCCAAGGCTGTCTCATATGGGGTCATATAGGCTTGGTCATGCATTAGGCTCTTCTGAATGTGATGTCCACTTTCAGTGAGTTTAAGTTCGAGCTTTATTTTAGACTGACAAGATCCTTATATGACTGTAGACAGTAATCATGCAACAGTATATCATTCACCTTGATTCACCCTGCGCTCCATAGCAACTGTCAAACAACATCTTGGCCCCATCGCAGCGTCATTCATAACGTGCATATTACACACTAACTATAAGTGAGAAATGGAGTTGTGGTGTCCAGCAGTGTTTGCAGCAGTTTAAATAGTCAATATTTTTTGTTAATTAATCCCAAAAGAATTATGCTTGCTTACTAAACTAAATTGCCTAGTCAATTTGACAATATGTGCATTTAATTCATAGCATAAAAAACAATGGTTGGTAGGATTTTAATACATACAAGTTAACACAAGTTTCCATTAATGTAGTATAAGCAAATACTTGTTTGCTTTATATGCTTGTATGGATGCAAAAGTGGCACGCACAGAGGATATTGCGACTCTTTCCTTAATTCGTTATTCATTGTGCGGGCAAGGTGAGTCACGGAAAGAGCACCTGTCCTTGTCGTTTGTATGCTTGGAGAAAATGATTATGATGAAAATTAAACGCATGACTTATTGACCTATATAGTGTTTTCCCCGTTATAGTCTATGCCTTGAAGCACTGTTGATAAATAGCCCTTGTATATAAAGCAGTTTTATACTGTCATCAGGTGCATGTTTATCAATAGGCCTAGTGCCACTTTAGCATTGTTTTACTTGCAGCTGAAGGGCCTTGGTTGAAATTAATGGTGTAATGCATTAGCCCACTTTTGTAATCACATGTGTATGAGGCAAATTGTAGATTCATGCAGCCCAACAGAAACCATAATGGTTAAAGTTTTTAGCTTTCTGTGTGGGCATATTCCATAACTGGAGACTAGATTTGCATATGACCCATAATGGAGTGTTGAACTGTGTAGCATCCCTCGTTCAAACACAGACGACAAAGCGACCAATTTGTGTAAGGATTAATTTTCTTATTTTGTAACCTAAACAAATATTCCTTTGATGTCTTTTGAATATCATAGAACAAATCGCTTCGACCCACAAACGAAAGTCAATGCATTTAGTCATAGCCTAGAATGGAGGAAAAATGCATATTGTGAAATGTCATTAGAGTGAAGCATGTTGTTATAGCAGAAGCTAAATTCAACAAATCTTTGTGGGATATAAATAATAAAACATGAGAAACAACTCAATGTATCATAATCCTCTTATTAATAATAGAAGACCGAATTAATTAGGCCTTTAAATGAACCTATATATAATTCAGCTAACTTTATAATTCTGTGCACTCTAATTCACATTTTAATTTAACTTGGGGAATAAAACTACCTCAGCACAAGTAGAACAAACAGTAGGTCAAAGACATAAACGAATTAGTTGTTAGTTGTGCACTCATTCAAGCTCAGTGAAGCCAACTGGCGCTCCATCCCATAGATGTATTCTACTGTACATGGTCTGTCTCTCTGTTTAGCGAGCTGGATTGAGCAGCGCCTTTGTCACATCTCTTTTTTCTGCGCGCGTAGAGGGAGCGACAATGCAAGGTTGAAATGGTGGCCTAGCTGTGTATATTTTCTGCTTGTTCACATGAATGTTTTGTAAACAACGAGGAGATAAGGGCGCGTTTGAAAGGCCAGTGTATTCTAAACATGCTTCTTTAAATAATAAATACAACGTTTCACTAAAAGTAAGGCATGTTGTCAGCGACCCGGTAACCAGCTTCGGAGATTAGCCCACATCTAGCCGGTGATGGATATGTAGCTTATATCTTGCTTTGTCTATTTATCCAACTGAATGTATGATATTAAGAAATTCGTATATTATGATTATGATAGCCTATATTAGAATATTATAATTATAATTATTATCATCGCTATTTTCAATATTCAACGCATAAAATGTATTAATTGTTACAATTCTACAGACAACATTCATGCTGATGATATGAGCAGGTACAGGATTCTGAGTACGTTTGAGTATAGGTAGAGGAGCCGAACATGTAGGGTAAAAAATGGCCTTGCACATTCAATGGCAGAGTTGCGTTTTGTTTATTTACATTTGTTGAGTACATGCTTTGACAAAGACATGACCAATGCATTTTAGATGTTGCAATATATCTTACCTTTAGTACAGAAAGTATTCACACCCCTTGACTTTTTTACACGTGGTTGTGTTACAGCCTGAATCAAAAAAATATTTTTTTGTCATTGGCCTACACACAATACCCCATAACGTCAAAGTGGAATTATGTTTTTAGAAATGTTTACAAATTAATTAAAAATGAAAAGCTGAAATAACTTGAGTCAATAAGTATTCAACCCCTTTGTATGGCAAGCCTAAATAAGTTCAGGAGTAAAAATGTGCTTAAGAAGTCACATAATAAGTTGCATGGACTCACTCTGTGTGCAATAATAGTGTTTAACATGATTTTTAATGACTACCTCATCTCTGTACCCCACACATTCAATTATCTGTAAGGTCCATCAGTCGAGCAGTGAATTTCAAACACAGATTCAACCACAAAGACCAGGGAGGTTTTCCAATGCCTCACAATGAAGGGCACCTATTGGTGGGTAGGTAAAAATAAAATAAAAAGCAGACATTGAATATCCCTTTGAGCATGATGAAGTTATTAATTACACTTTGGATGGTGTATTAATACCTCTAGTCACTACAAATATACAGGCGTCCTTCCTAACTCAGTTGCCGGAGAGGAAGGAAACCCTCAGGGATTTCACCATGAGGCCAATGGTGACTTTTTAAACAGTTGCAGAGTTTAATGGCATTTAATGGTAGTTACTCCACAATACTAACCTAATTGACATACTGAAAAGAAAGGAAGCCTGGACAGAATACAAATATTCCAAAATATGCATCCTGTTTGCAACAAGACACTAAAGTAATACTGCAAAAAAATGTGGCAAAGCAATTTACTTTTTGTCCTGAATAAAAAAAAGTATTATGTTTGGGGCAAATCCAATGCAACACATTACTGAGTACCACTCCCATATTTTCAAGCATAGTGGTGGTTGCGTCATGTTATGGGTATGCTTGTAATCGTTAAGGACTGGGGAGTTTTTCAGGATAAAAAAAAAACGAAATGAAGCTAAGCACAGGCAAAATCCTAGAGGAAAACCTGGTTCAGTCTGCTTTCCACCAGACACTGGGGATATGAATTAACCTTTCAGCATGGCAATAACCTAAAACAGAAGGCCAAATCTACACTGGAGTTGCTTACCAAGAAGACAGTGAATGTTCCTGAGTGGCCGAGTTACAGTTTTGACTTACATCTGCTTTAAAATCTATGGCAAGACCTGAAAAACAATTTGACAGAGTTTGAAGAATTTTGAAAAGAATAATGGGCAAATGTTGCACAATCCAGGTGTGGAAAGCTCTTAGAGACTTACCCAGAAAGACTCATAACTGTAATCGCTGTCAAAGGTGATTTTAACATGTATTTATTCACAGAGTTCAACACTTATGTAATCAAGATATATTAATATTTAGTTTTTCATGATTTGTTTTACAAATGTTAAAAGATTTCTTCCACTTTGAGATTATAGAGTATTTTGTGTAGATCTTTGACAAAAAATGACAATTAAATCAATTTTAAGCCCACTTTGTAACACAACAAAATGCGGAAAAAGCCAATGGGTGTGAATACTTTCTGAAGGCACTGTATGTCTGTGCATAAAGCCAGACCCAATAAAATTGTATGCACAGATACAGTATAACAAACCAAGCAGATCGCTCAAGATTGACTTTGAAATTGGACCTCTGTTCATGTCCTGAAGTAGTTGGGAAACGCCTTAAAAACCGGCCTCTAGAGGCAACAGTGAGCGCTATTACCATCAAGTAGGCTTGGGTTTTGCTAGGGAGTAGTGGACAAACCTTAACCCTTAACTTAACCACTGGGAATGAATACCTAAATTCGCGTGTTCAATCCCAGTGGTAGACTTTTTGTTTAACCCTATCCCAAAACTTAACTTCACAATTTGACATTTGGAGAAAGGAAACGATGCTGAGCAAGAGGAGTCAACCCAGGGTGTCAAAAACAGTCCCATGACTCCAGATCCGAAGGTCATGTGTTCAATCCCAGTGGTAGACACTCTTTGTTTCTTCTTTTTTTTTACGCTATCCCAGACCTTAACCCTTAATTTAACCATTCGGAATTATTGCCTCAACTTAATGTTTTAGCCCTCCGGATTAGAAGGGCGCATGTTCAATCACAGTGGTAGACACTCATTTTTAAAATTTATTTTTTACCCTTTCCCAGACCTTAACTTCGAAATTTGACATTTGGAAAAATTGAATGATGCTGAGCAGGAGGAGTCAACTCAGCATGTCAAAAACACTTAGAAATGTGACTTTTGGAGCAACTTCGAAATGTGATGTTTGGAGAAACGTGGATAAACATCAGAATCTGTAGTCAAATTGGTAAATCCGTGAGATCTTGTTTGAACACACACACACACACACACACACACACACAAACCATACATTTTCGGTGCATGGGGCGCATGCATGTCTTTGTTCAGTGTGGGGGTGCGGCAGGTGTGCATTTTAGCAGAAAGGTTGTCAGTTCAGCTGAGCTGAGCCGGGCCCTCGGGAACAGTGCAAGATGTCCCCAGGGCTGCGGGAGATAAGACTAGCTCGAATCAGGAATTCCTCGCTCCTTCAGCGAAAATAGTGCAAAAAAAGTATAGTGTCACACACTATATGGAACATGCAGATGCGGTAATTTAATATAGAACAATTTAATAGGATCTTTATGGTCAATGCTATGACTTGCCTATTCAATCTGTCTTGGAAGCTCATTGATTTGATAATTTAGGAGAGATATTTAGGCCTACAGCATGTCCCGAAAACGTCATACCTGAAACATTGGGTTACGGAGTAGGCAAACCTACATTAGGCACCATAGTAGCCTGTCGTTTCAATAACTATCTATAAACATTTGATCCATATTACCAAGAAGAGAAAGCACGAAACATATGAGTGCTTATAGAACATTTGCCAAGTACACAAACAATTATGGTGGCACGTGTAAAACTATCACAATAATGCTCGCATCACTTCACTGGAGAGGATTTCATTTGAATAGGCCTAACATAGAGTCCAAATGATGTCCATATGTCCAACTATATAGGATACCTTTAATTGCAATGCAGTACATATTATTCCTGTAAGTTTCTCATTTACATGAATTCAAAACAGTTGCTTATATCAGGAATCCACTGTATCTTCCCTGGAGAGTCTTTCTCAGCATTATGGAGCGTTGAATCGAATAGAATTAGTTAGCATAAGGCAAAAATGTGTAAACCTGTTAGGCTACGCATGGCTTACGCATGCTATTACGCTAATTGTGATACGAAAATAATAAGAGATGAAAACTATTACACAACAAAAATAAATAATCATATTGGTCCAAATGGTTAATTAGCATAATATTGAACTTTCTGCAAAACAAGGCTATTGAGCGTGCTCTTCTGAGTAGGCCCCCAATGTAGCCAACATTTCAGTACGGAATCTAGCCTTTATCATGAAGTAAAACTTTTTTTTTATGATGATGATGATGAAGCGCCTCATACTCAAGCCAGGCACACATCTGTTTTTTTACAACCTTAGGTTGTCGGTCGGTATAGCCTATATGTCTGGTACAGTGCATTCAGAATTCATACCCCTTGACTTATTACACATTTTGTTGGATTCAAAATGGATTCAATATATTGTTTCCCCATTCATCTACACACAACACCCCATAATGACAAAGTGAAAACATGTTTTTAGAAATGTTTGCAAATGTATTGAAAATGAAATACAGAAATATCTAATTTACATAAGTATTCACACCCCTGAGCCAATACTTTGTAGAAACACCTTTGGCAGCGATTACAGCTGTGAGTCTTTTTGGATAAGTCTCTAAGAGCTTTTGAACACCTGGATTGTACAATATAAAACATTCTTCAAGCTCTGTGTTGATTGATGGTTATTGCTAGACAGCCATTTTCAAGTCTTGCCATAGCTTTTCAAGCCGATTTAAGTCAAAACTGTAACTAGGCCACTTTCTATTTTTTATTTTTTATTTAACCTTTATTTAATTAGGCAAGTCAGTTAAGAACAAATTCTTATTTACAATGACGGCCTACACCACTCAGGAACATTCAATGTTATCTTGGTAAGTAACTCCAGTGTAGATGTGGCCTTGTGTTTTAGGTTATTGTTCTGCTGAAAGGTGAATTCGTCTCCCAGTGTCTGTTGGAAAGCAGACTGAACCAGGTTTTCCTCTACGATTTTGCCTGTGCTTATTTTTTTTTGCAGTATTACTTAAATGCCTTGCAAAAATATACTTAAGTATCAAAAGTTTAAGTAAACATAAATCATTTCAAATTATTAAGCAAACATGAAGGCACATTTTTATTTATTTTTTAGTATTATTTCGGATAGCCAGGGCCACACTCCAACACTCATTTACAAACACCGCATTTGTGTTTAAAAGAGTCCGCGGGATGTTCTCTTGATAAGTGGTGAATTGGACAATTTTCCTGCATGTCCTGCTAAGAATTCAAAATGTAAGGAGTACTTTTGGGTGTCAGGTAAAATGTATGGAGTACAAAGTACATCATTTTCTTTAGCAATGTAGTGATGTAAAAGTAAAAGTTGTCAAAAAAAGAAATAGCAAAGTAAAGTACAGATAGCCCTCCAAAAAGTAGTAGGCCACTTTGAAGTATTTTTACTTAAGTACTTTACACCACGGGTGTGTGTGTCGGGGTGAGAGGAATGGGGGTACACACATGCTTTGCATCCAAAATCCAAAGGGGGGGGGGGGATGTTTTTATTATTTCTTTATTATTTCATGATGAGGTGAAAAGGTTTCGCACACTGTGTGGTTTTGTTTTTGCGTGTCTTTCCGTTGAGCGCGCAGTGAATATCGTGATTATATCCTTTATTGTGCTCTCAGAGATGACAGATTATAATCAACAAGACGAATGAGGTCAAATCATTCTCACAGAACACATTTGACCCTCAAGTTCCCCCTCCATTCACCCCCCTCCTTCGCCAGGCGTACCTGAACTCGTTTTGGGGAACGCCTGTGTGCGTGCGTCCATCCCCGGCTCGTCAGGTGACAGGCGAGTGCGGCAGCTGCGCACTCTAGGGCACCCCCGGACGCCCGAGTCACACACAGGTTACCGGTTTCCCAATGCTCTCACACAATTGAATTCATGGCATTCTTGGGAATGTTTGAGATTTAAGCGCAACCGTTTCCATTTGGACGCAGCGCACATCACCCCAAACCCATTGAAAAGGAGAGTGGGGTCACCACTGTTTGGTATACACCAGCTCGAAACAGGAAAATATGCAAAGATTTGATTCGCAGAAAATCCGGCAATTGTTAGGATCAGCATGACTTTTTTCCCTCCCTTGTACCAGAAATACTAAAGTTAATTCGGTCCAAAAGCTTTGTCCTATTTGTATGACATTGCAAACAAGGTTTTAGTTTTTTCTGAACATCCCTTGGTGGATCTCCAATGTAATCTACTAGTCACACTGATCTACGTGATGTTTTCAGTTACAGTGGATTTTTATCTTAATGAAAACCCAGAGAAACAATAGATTAAATGAAAGAATTCCCAAATCAAACAAAATAATAATGACGATGTGTTTTGATACGCCACGATTGATTATAAATAGGAAATACACACACGGGTTTGTTGACAGAACCCCCGGCCAAAAGAAGACAGATGTTCATAAAACGTATATAATAAATAGGTGACTATAAATACGCATGATGAGTTGTCATCCACTCAGGGAGAATGGCTGACCGTGTGCCCAGTGTAACATCACGCACCGACCTCTCTCTGCCCCCGCCACAATGTGGCCACCAAAATGTCACCTCGCACCACTGCCAAGGGACAGGGCATCGTTTGTAGGCTATGGCGCGCCGCGCGCGTCTCCAAATAAGTCTGGCGCTCCAGAAATGTGGTGTAACACTGTAACGGAATATTTTTAGGTGATTAATAGATGTGGATTTAATAAATGTTTCCTATATGTCATTTATAGAAATAATTGGCATATGGGTTGAAATTGTAGAACTTCAAATAGTTGCATACCTAGGCCTAGGCTATATGACCATCTGAAATCCAATGGAATATAGGTTAGTTTAGGATAAATCCATGTATCATCATGTTCAAACTGCTTGAATTTTACCTTCATACAACCTGCTGAATTACCAGTGGTTTATCTTTGAATGGCAGAAGTGACTGGCCGCGTCAGCAAAGGGAAATGCGATACACTCTACAAAAGCACTTCCCCTTCTCTTGATTATGAGCTCTAAATTGCTTTGTCGGTTTTTAAATGCGAATTCTTTTCCCATAGTGCCCGTTGATGGAGGCTATTTTTAACCTCTTCCCCTCCTTGTGCTTCAAGAAAACTTCTGGTGAGTTGGCAAGAGTAGGCTAAACAGCTCTCAGGGTCAATTTCTCATTTCCACATTTCCACGGATTAATGGTGAAACCTGGGACCCTTGGGGCCCATTATGGCTCAACACCTGCTAAACAGAATGTAATTACATAGTTTTATTGTTTAGCATCAGGTATTTGTCTATAACCATTTTGATTGGGAAATATGACATATTAGGCTTGCCTGACGACTCACCCTGCATTTTATTCCTCTGCTCTATCGATCCTACAGCCTACATACTTTAAGTCTGAAACTGCCATTCTATAAGTCGTTTGTATGAATTCAAAGTGAGGGGCGTTGTACAAAACGAATGAATCAGTGATTGAATCATCTCTAACATCTAACCAATCAGAGTTTCAAAGTGAATAACTTGATATAATAATAATATAATATGCCATTTAGCAGACGCTTTTATCCAAAGCGACTTACAGTCATGCGTGCATACATTTTTCTTTTTGTGTATGGGTGGTCCCGGGGATCGAACCCACTACCTTGGCGTTACAAGCGCCGTGCTCTACCAGCTGAGCTACAGAGGACCAAACCAATTGTTTTCTGGGATCAATCAGAAAGGACAGAATGTGTTCCCATTCTAGAAATGTGGGCAGACTCATCATTGAGAAGAAACGTCAGTTGGCTGAGAAGAAATGTCAGTTGGCTGGAGCAATGTGGATGGGTTGCCAGGCAAATAATAGGCTACATTGGCTCACTTGGGGTTTTGTATAAGGATAAAACTTACTAAAACAAGCATATCCTTAGATGCCCCTTTACCTTTACCACAACAATTATAATATATTTAATTTAAATGTTTTTGTCCTAGGGCTGAGGTGCTGGTCAGTGTTTCCAATTCACTCCCTCTGTACCCCTGAAAGAGTCTGTTTACACATGCCAGTTTATGGCCACATTCATTCTCTAGGGGCACACCCCTGTAAACCATTACACATTGCATGGTTCCATTCTGTGTTCATTAAATGCTTCATTAAACCTCACTGATACAGGAATTATTTTGAAAAATGACCAGCATATCCAGACCAGAGGTATAGGACCAGGATGTACTGACAAGGCACTATACAGGTGACTTAATTAGCTGAGTAAAAATACAATAATGCACATTATTGCATGTTGATTGCAACACGATTTTCATGTTATAATAAGTTATGAGTTATGTCATTTATTTATGTGGTGTACCCTCAGAAAGGATGGGGAAGTCTCTCCAGTGAGTCTCTCTCCATTTGCTGTGTATGGGCACAAAACAGGAAGTTTGCCTTAGGCCTGACCCAGGGTCTCCGCCTCTCCAATCAAGCGTAGCCTCGTCACATCCCAGATCACATCACAGTACAATCCAATTTCAGCCCAAGAAACAACGTATTCCTTTCAAGCAATTACATACCTCTTGGCAAGGGCTCACAATTAAACAAATGATTATATTTTGATACCCGTAATTATACGCATTCGCATGAGGTCTCCTTTCAAGTCCAATGTGCTTTTTATTACATGCATATCTCGTGTTATGAGATTATGCAGCAAGCAGGTTTGGATTGAGTTAGGGTACATTTAATTGAATAAGAGGAGAATAACTCTGTAATAGAAGCATGCTGGAGTCAGCCATACAGCACTCTGGCCATTCCCTTTGAGCCCGGATTAGGTTTAGCAAATTTAAGACAATGAGAATGTTATGAGGGGGCTAGGAGGGAGTGCCCCACACCCCTGCCTGCCTATGTAGGCCATATAACACATGACATATGACACAGCCTGTCCATGGCTCTGGACTGCTTCACAGAGCAGAGGGTTTCCTTTGAAAGACAATCTATTTCATTAGTCATATCCCCAGCTTGTCTCAGAGGCTGGGCATGGTTTGGAAAGCTGCATGTGAGGGCTGCTTGTATATAACCACCACTTAATCAACCAACAGGGGTTCAATTGGGCTATTGTATTCAGTGGGACTGTCCTCAAATTGGTTGTGTTTTTATTATGGTGTTTTATAGGCATGCATTACATTCCCACTGAAGGCTTTGCTGTCTCCCATGCTGTGACTTCATAATACTTACAGTATTTTATTCATGCATGTATACATGTTTATATGATTAGGCTTACTCTTTTATAAATGTAATAATGAGGGGTAGGGGTCAATTCCATTTAGGTCTCAGCCAATGAGGGAAGCTTACATTCAATTCATGACTTTTACTGAATGAAAACGAGGCATGCTCTGGCCGTGAACCTGGCCCTAAACAATATATTTAGAGGTCTTTGGGATAAAGGTTGATGCACATGCTAGGCTGCTATGTACCGCCCTCTTCTGGAATTAAATATTATATTACACCTAATAATGAGAGTGCTTCTTGAAGTTCAATAATGAGTGTGACTGTGCGTGTGTTTGAGAGAGAGAGAGAGAGAGAGAGAGAGAGAGAGAGAGAGAGAGAGAGAGAGTGACATTGGAGTGGCATTGGAATTGGTAAACATTTCCATCCATCAGACAAAAGCTCTAGTAGAAATGTCTCACAATATTTATCAAATCTGGGGTCAGATGAGTTTAGTAATGTTATTTCACAATCAGTGTGATAGTCACCCACACATTTACACCCTATACCCCATACAGTGCACTACTTTTGGCCATCTCTGGCACACTACTGGTTAGTTCTGAGACAGCCAGTGCATCATCTAACCAGAAGTTTCCTAAACTCACTCATGGGGTGTGTTCAGTATGACGGTGGGCAACATTGAATTAAACAGAAACGGTACTGAACGGCCAGTTGAAAATCGTTGTGATTATGGTGGCCCAGGGGGAGATTACAGTATGATGTGCTGCATGAGTTTTGCTATTTCAAATGGTCACACCCATTTTAATCAGGCCACACCTCGGAGCAAACGTCCCAAACGGGAGAAAACGTACCCCAAAGGCTGTTGAAAAACGGTGCTCACTGTTTTGGGGAAACGTGTCTTTCAGTACAAACCTTCACGCAACGTAGCAAACGTTGAATCGAACTGAACGCACCCCTGTTCAAGTCAAGAATGACGTAAGAAAATGTCCTAATTTATATAACCAAGTCACCAGGGGGCGACACAGCTCTTTCATTAATCGGTTACATTTCTCCCTGCAGCAACAGTGGACTACTATATCTGACCAAATACATATTTTTTACTGCGTTTTGTCACTGTGCTTGACAAAATATAATGGATCAGAGGACATACGACCAACTTGCCAAAGGGTAAACGTGGTTAACTTGTTGCCCTTTCAATTGATGATGAGGCAACTGACTTGTGTTACATGGTGCAGGCATTATAATTCAATTATTAACACCTAATAAATACCTCTGGCTTATCATTACTTTCTATGAAACGGTTTAGGTCAAAACCATGATTAATCATGTAGCCTAGTTTAATGTGTACTATTAGCCTAGGGGGCTACATGTTGATAATGTAGGTCTATTCACAGTCGGCTAAGCTATATATTAATGTACCGCCATTACAGTTATTAGCATGCAAAATAAGGCATAGTGTACCTATTTGTTTTTAACACAGCATCACAACCAGGCAGGCACCGGCTGGCACAGAAAGCCCTGTATACTGACGGGCTCAAGTCAACACGCGACCCCCTCCCAAAAGAATGGACCGGGATAATCGACGCGCCATCCGCAACGTTGGAATGTTTCAACTGGCAAATTCCACTCGCGTTTCTTTCTTTCATCTCAATTAGTTGGAGAGGTTTCAGAACTTTGTGTTTCCGGGTGAAACCTCGGCCCCGAAGTTTCATGCCGGGGACATGAAGATAGGAGAAGCAAAGCCGGCTGAAACTGAGCACTAGGCTGCAAGAACAGTGTAGGCTACGCAGGGAGGGGGAGAGAGGGAAGGGAAGGGATTAAGAAGAAATAAGAAAAAAACGAACAGCAGCTGAACTGTGCGGGTTTTCACCTTCTGAAAAACAGGAAGCCAACGCCGATCTGCCCACCTGGCCGCATTGTCCTGCGGGAAGAAGACAGCGGGCTCTCACGGATCTTCTTGCCACGCACAGGCATATTTTTATTCTAAAGCCGAACTTTCGTTCTTGTGGATTCAATCGAGAGAAAAACAACTTTTAACTAGGCCTATTTCCTCATTCGTACGGTCGATATTTTCCTATTCCCAACAAAAATATAACTCAAGGTAAGTCCCTGGCACAATTCCGTCGCTACCTCGAATTAGTAGGCTAGCCTACATGAAGGAGTCAGGTGGATTTGAAGTGCTACATTGTATCGAGACCTCACCCAGATGGTTGTTTGAAGTTATAGGCTACATTTTCATTTTTGTCGTGAAAAGATTACTTTAATAATTTTGTCAAACTAGTTTCATGATTGGCTTTCTCTCTGAGCACCCAAGGATGCATTCTGCCTTATCCCTAGTGTTCTCATCCGTCAGTATCGCCCACACCTTGGACCATGTGAACTACAAACCCCCCACCCACCCGAGTTAGGTAGGCTATGCCAAAGATATTTGGACTGTAGTCGTTTTATTAATATGGGCCTTTGAAAGCAGCGACATGTTTTGGTCTCACAATTATTAGGCTATTTATTTACAATGCAGCTGGGTCGGGTATGTTGGGTGTCATTTTCTAATTTTGTTTGGTAACTTGCCATTAAAACTCGGGCTTGACGCACTCGCTCACCCCTCTGCACCCGGTGTAGCCTACTCCTGGTGTATCCCGCTGCTGCTCCCCTCTTTATCTCAGCCTATACAGAACCACGGGTTGACTCTAGGCTACGGATGACACGATGGGGACATGTTTAGGCTACACTTGGTACCATTGCTTTTCTTTGCTGTCGGTTATGTCAGGACTTATTTTGTATGTCATCTATGCCTTCATGTTCTCAAACTGAAGGGAATCCCGCCGCAGTGGTCGATGCCAAAGTGTCACAGGAACATTGACAGAGTGGTAAAATAGGGCACGTCGCATGGACGTTTGCCTCGCGGTAGTTTTAAAATCGGGAAGTTTATGGAGAGGATGGGTAGAATTGAGCGGTTGACCGGCGGATAGTGCATTTCGGGAGTTGAGTCGTGACTGCCTGCCTGCCTGTCAATGTCGTTATAGATGACTGTCTACCATGTCCCCAATAATTAATGAATAGCTTATTCAAGTAAGTGTAGTAGCACACTGTTTGTCATTTTCGCCAGGCCCATTGCGCCACTTTGTCAGCTTGTAGACCTGCCTACACTTGGATAGGCTACCCCTCGAGCACACTTGGTGACAAACAAGATATGCCTAGGTCTAGGACTATGATTCCAAGCAGCCTATGTCTGAGACTTTGACATAGTTATTGCCTAGCCAATGTGATGACACACCTTACCTGTCCTTTAGCTATATTAGTGAATTAAAAGTGATGCAATTTTAGATGCAGTTTCACTTATATTTAATAAACTAAAATGTTCATGCAAGTTTGAGCATGTCTGTCTCTTAGATTCTCTCCCTTAAAGCTGCAATATGTAACTTTTTGGGTGACCTGACGAAATTCACATAGAAATGTAAGTTATAGATCTGTCATTCTCATTGAAAGCAAGTCTAAGAAGTGATTGATGTGTCCTATGTGCGCTATTTCTATGCTTCCTGTTCTTAAGTTTCGTTTTTGCATCTTTTACTTTCGGTTTTGTACACCAGCTTCAAACAGCTGAAAATACAATATTTTTGGTTATGGTAAAGATATTTCACAGCGGTTTAGATGATTCTCTACACTATACTTATTTTGTCACATATACTGAAATTAGGCAAACTATTAGAATATTAGCGACCAGGAAATGGTGGAGAGATTTCTGCATAGTGCATTTTTAAGTAGGCCGGGTCTAATTATTTGGCAGCATATTCTATAGTGGTTAAAGTGGATACAAACAGTGTGTGACTTATTTTCACTGTACGACTGAGATGAGTACATTTGTGGTCCGCACACCCTTCAGTCCCAAGGGGGCCAACTCTTTATTCTCCATTGAAGATAAGACAATGGAATTGACACTTGTTACAACTCAGACATGTCTCTCTGTTTCTCTATTTTTTTACCATCTCACTCCAACACACACATTGCTCTATTATTGTCTAAATAATCATTGGATTCAGACGTGTGTGTTTGCAGTGGTGGTGGTTTTGTGAATCAGTGCCTGGCTGGGACCCAAGCACCATGTGTCAGTAAGTCAGTAAGCTTCCCGGAGGAGACGAGGGAGTCATCATGTCACAGGTCAGGGGACCGTCAGGGACACAAACAGGAGTGTGTGTGTACCACAGTGTATCTTTGGCTATGATAGCCAATTACAACACACAACACACAACACACACACACACAGCCCCCCAGAGCACTAACACACAGGGTCTGGGTGACTGGAGCCATGAATGGAGCAGTTCTCTCAGTCATGTGAGAGAGAGAGCTCTGTGCCTCCGAGGGGACAATTTGTTTGCATAAACACTTAATACACACACTTGACTTATTTACACATCCAGTACACAAGCACACACACACTCATCGACCTCAGAAACACACTTCCACCACATTAATTCGTACATGGCAATCATGCATGGTTTATCTATGGCCCTCTCATACAGACATACAGTCATAGTAGCCATGCTGCACACACACACACACACACACACACACACACACACACACACACACTATTTTAAGAGTGCGCCCAGAGGGGGGCCATGATTGCAGAACTAATTGTCTTTCAGAGCGTTAATGCACTTCTTGGAAAGAAAGGTCAGACCTGAATTGTCTGTCTGTGAGTGATGATAGGAGACTATTGTGTGTGTGTGTGTGTGTGTGTAGCCTCATGATTGCACTGTATTCAATAGTGCAGAAAGCGAGGATCATTAGCAAACACATCATGATTAAGTTAACATTTGGAGCACTGATTATACACAGATAGTTATAAGTATTTGCCATTTACTGTAGCTTCTCGTTGAAATGATCATCTACTAATCAAATTAACTTGTATTTAGTTCTCTCTTGAAAGATATGTTATTTTGAGTTGGTCTGTTAGCACTGTGGGAAACAGAGGATATATTTTTAATCTGGCAGCAGGCCAGGCTGCCCCATGTTGGGGGAGGGGCTGTTCTCAAGCCCCCTCTGAGGTAGTGGGTGGGGAACACTGATAACGCTGCTGACGTCAGTCTCCAGTCTCCTTAACAATGCAGCCCTTTAGACAACCTGCTATTTACTCCACAACCAGACCTCTCCTAAGAAACTCAATGACTGAGTAAAAGTTATTAAAAGAGCTGCGTCCCATGAAAACTTTGTCCCCCACTGCTTATAAAATGACTTGATCTCCCCTTGGTGAACAGTGATAGCTAAAAGGACTGGTTCCTACTGTTCCTACACCTTTAAATTAGCCAGTTGCACTGTGTCTCTCTCTCTCATCTGGACGCCATCATCCAATCCAGCTGGGTTGTGATTGACATCCCCTCCTCCATCTCAATGCATGGTGTGCTGCCATCTCCCCCCTCTCTTCTTTCTCTATTTCCTTCTCTCTATTCATTAAAATACATTTACTGTACTGAAACACTCTTCAGGGACATATACTTCCCACCTGCCTGTTTATACAATACAGTTGAGGTCAGGTGTGTTTGTACAGTAGTCCGTGTTCTTGCTGAGTGAATGAGACACCTGCATCTTCTAATACTGCTGCCACACATCCACCATCCTCCTCAACTGTCCTCTCGCTCCCTAACTGCTTCTCACACACACACACACACTTCCTGCTGTCACAGTCAAATGTAATCACCCCTCACAGCCGTTGATGGCTTGTGTAACATCCTCTCCGAAATCCGAAGGGAAGCCAGGAGTGTGTGTGAACAGCTGTGCTCCTGTGTGTGTGTTTTGAGGGGGGGTTGTCATGCTCCATCAAACAGTCGTATCCCCTGAGCCAACTACCTTCTGTGCCTTAATATGCACAAAGCACTAGCATTCCCTCCGATGAGGTCACATACATACAGAGATATACAGTAGGTAGATCTACACATAGTAGTGTTAAATATATCATGATTAGCATATACAGGACATGCAGAAATATAGCAACTGTGCCATGTCCAGTGAGTGAGCCAGAGAGAACAGCAGCCTCATGGAATTCTCCACTTTCCTCCTTCACAAGCCAAGACCTGCAAAGGAATTCGGAGCGCAGAGAGGAGAGGAGAGACGGAGAGAGGAGGAGGGATGAACATGGGGAGAAAGGATAGGTACAGCTATGCAGGCAAGAATAAAGGAGGAATGAAGGGGAGGTATTGAAACGAAAGAAAGGAAGATGAATATATTAGTTTGTGTTGTAAAGGAGAGAGGAAATGGGAGTTGAAAAGGTCGAGAGGTCAATGGAAGGAAAAAAGACTTAAGTAGATGCAGAAAGGCATAGAAAGAGCAGATCTAGTTTTGAATTGAGGTTTGGTGTAGATTGGGAGTTGGATTGAGGTTTGGTGTAGAATGGGAGTTGGATTGAGGTTTGGTGTAGAATGGGAGTTGGATTGAGGTTTGGTGTAGAATGGGGGTTGGGTTGAGGTTTGGTGTAGAATGGTGGTTGGATTGCGGTTTGGTGTAGAATGGGGGTTGGATTGAGGTTTGGTGTAGAATGGTGGTTGGATTGAGGTTTGCTTGGTATAGAGTGAGAATTTGATTGAGGTTTGCTTGGTGTAGAATGAGGGTTGGATGGATATACTGTAGAGAAAGAGAAGTGAGGCAAGTAGAGGTAGAAAATAAGAGTTTGATGCGAGTAAGAAGAGAAGATGGGTAGACTTTACCTGGCTACCCAAACGCCTTGCTCTGGCCAAACGCTACGTCATGCCCACGGACGTTAGTTTCTTCTCCGCAATGAGTCTGACTCTGAGTACCTCCCTGACAATTTCTAGAATGCAAACACATTCTAACCGTTCTGATTGGTCCCAGAAACTGATGGGTTGGGCCAAAGCCAGAACACCCGTGGGTAAAGCGTTGTTTTGTAAATTCGTCATTGGCTTTGATACTCTGATTTGTTAGAGATGATCCAATCGCTGATGGCTTTGTTTTGTAGAACACCCCTCATTTTGACATCACCACAAATGACTTCAACGACGGCAGTCTCAGACGGAAGTATGCAGCGAACATAGAGCAGCGGAAGAATTCAGTTTGAGTCGTCAGGCAAGGGTAGACTGAGGTAGAGAAAGAGGGATGTGTTGTGGTCCTAACCTGGAGGTTTAGAATGTTCTCTCTGTAACTTGAGGGAGGGACTCTGCCCTCCTCACCATGGCAACGCTACCTTAATAAGGCTGGACACTGCTACAGTTACGCACACAACACACAGATGCTGTTCTACATAGGTATGTGCTGTACTTTTAGTGAACCTTACAAAACATACTGTCATATGTGACCCAAATGTGTTGTTTTACAGGGTCAGCCATAGTAGTACTGTGCCCCTGGAGCAAATAAGGGTTAAGTGCCTTGCTCAAGGGTACATAGACAGATTTTTATCCTTGTCGGCTCGGTTATTCGAACCAGAGACCTTCCGGTTACTGGCTCAACGCTCTTACCACTAGGCTACCTGCCACCTACCTACCGGTTTTCATGCAGTAGTGTTAAATACAGTACATACCATCCTATATGTGTACATGCAATAATGCTACCTACATACCATTATGCTGTGCAGTCAAATAGTGTGTTACCTACTTACCTCCATGCAGTGGTTTGTGTACATGCAATCGCACAGGTTAACCTATATACAGTCAGGGACATATTCAGTTGATGACAATGGAATGTTTTCATGAAAACCACATGGATCTCATGGTTCTATTAAGTAAGGTGAAGAAACCCCATGACCTTCTCTCCCCTGTCCTGCTGTGAGATAGTCAGACCCCCAGTTAACTAAGACGGACCCACCCGGCCTGGACACTCTGGCCAGTCTGGGCTGTTGGGGTTTTCTCTCGCTGCATTTCCTCTGCCTCCTCTGCCTGTTGTTTATCACCTGACCTGCTCTTAGCCAAATACTGTACATCACTCCTATAGGTTAGGTGTGTGTGTGACACAAAAACGTGCACGTGCAGATTTGAATGTACACATAAACGTACAGTATATTGTGCTAGTATTTGTGGTGAGCAGACATCATGGAAACGTTATTTCTTACTGTTGGTGTCTGCTACTCCTCCATCTCACCCTCTCGTGTGTGCGTGTGCGTGCGTGTGCGTGTGCGTGTGCGTGTCTTTGTGCGTGTGTGTGTATGTGAGTGTGTGCGTGCGTGTGTGTGTGTGCGTGTGTGTGTGTGAGTGTGTGCGTGTGTGTACGTGCGTGTGTGTGTGTGTGTGTGCGTGTGCGTGTCTTTGTGCGTGCGTGCGTGCGTGTGTGTGAGTGTGTGAGTGTCTGGTGCACCATGCCCTTGGCTGGGGCAGACCTTTGTTCAGTCAGGCAGGCAGAAGGTAACTGATTTACAGCATCCAGGGGAACTCTGGCAACTATATCCCCCTCACACACACATCAGGGGGCAGTCTTACAATGGGCCTTAAAAATAGACAGGGAGAAGAACAGGGGTTAAGGTCACGGGCTGTCTCACACACTCCAGGAGACACACACACACTCCTCTCACACACTCCAGGAGACACACACACACTCCTCTCACACACTCCAGGAGATACACACACACTCCTCTCACACACTCCAGGAGACACACACACACTCCTCTCACACATTCCAGGAGATACACACACACTCCTCTCACACACTCCAGGAGACACACACACACTCCTCTCACACAACATCATCATCACCAGTTCTCTTAGATAATTCAAATGTATGGACTTTAAGTGGGTGATTCTGTACTATGTGTTATTCTGAGTAGAGCTGTAATAAATGTGTCTTAGTGTAGCTGTGTATTGTGTTTGTGATGGACAGACAGAGGTCTTTTGTTTACGGCCAGGCCGTGATGAAGCAGGGTCCTCTGTAATGCCCCCTTGAGGACCTGTATGTGTTTGGTGAGAGCGTAATGTGTGTGTAATGTTGCATTCCTGTGTGTGTGAGTGTGAGAGAGAGAGAGGGCTCTTGATCACTGAGATCAGTGTGTGTTTAAGACTAAAGGAGTTCAAATTAAATGTTATTGGTCCCATACACATATTTAGCAGATGTTATTGGTCCCACACACATATTTAGCAGATGTTATTGGTCCCATACACATATTTAGCAGATGTTATTGGTCCCATACACATATTTAGCAGATGTTATTGGTCCCACACACATATTTAGCAGATGTTATTGGTCCCATACACATATTTAGCAGATGTTATTGGTCCCATACACATATTTAGCAGATGTTATTGGTCCCATACACATATTTAGCAGATGTTATTGGTCCCACACACATATTTAGCAGATGATATTGGTCCCATACACATATTTAGCAGATGTTATTGCGGGTGTAGCGAAATGCTTGTTCAAAGTTGCTTAGGAGCTAGAAGCAGAGCTGCCATGTCTGTCAGCGCCATCTTGTCAAGTTGTTGCTGAAAGGATGTGAAGAGTAAAACTACTAGGGTCAGTTTTCCCAGACCCAGATGAAGCCTAGTCTGGGTCTAAAAGCATGCTCAACTGAGACTCAGTTATGAGATATATATAACCCTAACCCAGACCCAGATTAAGCCTTGTCCTGGACTAAAAGCATGCTCAATGGAGGCTCTGTTATAAGTGCAGCATTTTGAATGGATCCCCAATGGTTCTCAGATGGAAGGACAACAGAGCTAGCCTGAGGTAACAGTAAGTGGATTGTTGTACTCTGAGACATTCATGGTTTGAAGGTACTATCACTGTTAAGCTTGTATTGATGCCTTGTCTTATTATGAGCCGTTCTCCCCTCAGCAGCCTCCTGTGATGTAAGAAGATAATTCCACAGTGTCGAGATGGGAACACTGCACCTCAGGGGGTGCCATTTTGGAATGTAATGATTGGAATGGGAAGCCCCACCTCCTTTGGTGGGTTGTATAGTTATATGACGGTGGGGGGTAGCAGGACATGGGTAAGGGGTGGGAGCGGGGTCAGTGAGGGACACTAGCAGGGAGTTTATGGATAAGGGGGCTAATTTAGGTGGAGAGAGGGAGACCGAGTTAGGTGGGGTGGGTGTGATGATACACCCCTCAAAATCTACATTCCTTGCATACCACAGAGAGGGGATGGGTGGAGGAGAGGAAGGGTATCTGTGTGTTGGTGTGGGAGAGGGAAAGGGAGAAAGGGTCTGTGACAGCCAGGCTGCCAGTGTGGTGTTGGTAGAATGATAAGGGTGGAACGGTTTGGGAGTTCTGTAAAGGTGGCAGATTGGGTTGTGGTGTGTCTGTCTCTGGCTGGTGGGTCTTAAGATTTAGTCAGTTGAGAGCGATAAGTGTTTGTCTTGTCATGTAGGCAGTGTTCTCTAGACAAGGTGAAGTGGGCTGTTACGTACAGTGCCTATAGAAATTCTACACCCCCTTGAACCTTTTTCGCATTTTGCTGCATTTAAATTAAATCTAAAAGGACATTCAATTCTGGGGTTTTTCTCCTACAGATTAACACAACCTACTCCACATTTTCAAAGTGAAAGTTATAGAACATTTTCCAATTAAGAAAAACTAAAAAACGTAAATATCATAATTGGATAAAGGTGTCCGCATGCTTCCCAGCCGGAACAGTTCGTGCATATATTATGACAACATTATGTGACGTTTTTGTTCGCTTTGGACTTTTTATCGGCTGTTCGAGCACACATTTTATTCTTGAGGCAAGCCGAGGTCGGTAGCCGAAGTCTACGTCCCCCTCGCCGGCGATTGGTCAACAGTAGGGATTCTTCAATGAAGTGCCTGTTGTCATTCAACGAGAGACGACTTGTCCTCATGCACATTTTTTCTCTTGAGAAATACTGCACCAAACCTCCTAGTCAGATGCAAAATTGAGCGAATAAGGTCTCCTCTGCAAAAATGTCAAAATTAATGACATTTCTTGAGTTATCTTAGATGAATTCTGACTATTTTGAGGAAGTGTATACTAGATGTGTTTGTGTGAAGGCTTTCTGTCTGCGTAAGCATCTACGCTCAGAGCACCGACACAGTACCCAGACCTGCGTCATCCACCACTGCTTTGTGCATTGTGCTACGTCCCGCTAGCGTTGTTCGACTAGCACAATGACCCTGCCCGCTAGTTAGCCATTGATTCAGTGAAGAGCCCAGTGTTATTTTAGCCTGCAAAGCACGCTTGAACAAGAAGGCCCCTTTTTACTGTGGTTCCAGGCAGCTTAGACGGACGCCGATCAAGTTCCACTGAGATGGATCTCTTTCTAATCTCCTCATCTCTAGTAGAGGGGTGTGCTGTTTCAAACGGGAATGGATCAATAACTGTGCCCCTGTGTCCCTGCCATAAAACTGTTAAATACGCTGAACAAAAATATAAACGCAACAATTTCACAGATTTTACTGAGTTACTTGTTCAAGCGTGCTTTGCAGGCTAAAATAACACTGGGCTCTTCACTGAATCAATGGCTAACTAGCAGGCAGGGTCATTGTGCAGTAAAATCATATAAGGAAATCAGTCAATTGAAATATATTCCCCCCATAAAAAAAAAAAAGAGGAAAAAAAAAGTGGTTGTCCCACTGGCTATCATAAGTTGAATGCACCAATTTGTAAGTCGCTCTGGATAAGAGCGTCTGCTAAATTATGTAAATGTAAATTAGGCCCTAATCTATGGATTTCACATGACTGGGAATACAGATATGTACCTTAAAAAAAAAGATAGGGGCGTGGATCAGAAAACCAGTCAGTATCTGGTGTGACCACATTTGCCTCATGCAGCGCGATATCTCCTTTGCGTAGAGTTGATCAGGCTGTTGATTGTGGCCTGTGGAATGTTGTCCCACTCCTCTTCAATGGCTGTGCGAAGTTGCTGGATATTGACAGGAACTGGAAGACTCTGTTGTACACGTCGATGCAGATCATTCCAAGCATGCTCAATGGATGACATGTCTGGTGAGTATGCAGGCCATGGAAGAACTGGGACATTTTCAGCTTCTAGGAATTGTATACAGATCCTTGCGACATGGGTCCGTGCATTGTCATGCTGAAACATGAGGTGATGGCGTCGGATGAATGGCACGACAATGGGCCACAGTATCTATGTGCGTTCAAATTGCCATTGATAAAATGCAATTGTGTTAGTTGTCTGTAGCTCATACCTGTCCATACCATAACCACACCGCCACCATGGGGCACTCTGTTCACAACGTTGACATCAGCAAACCGCTCGCCCACATGACGCCATACACATGGTCTGCCATCTGCCCGGTACAGTTCAAACCGGGATTCATCCATGAAGGGCACTTCTCCAGCGTGCCAGTGGCCATCGAAGGTGAGCATTTGCCCACTGAAGTCAGTTACGACGCCGAACTGCAGTCAGGTCAAGACCCTGGTGAGGATGACGAGCACATAGATGAGCTTCACTGAGATGGTTTCTTTTTGGTTGTGCAAACCCACAGTTTCATCAGCTGTCCGGGTGGCTGGTCTCAGACAATCCTGCAGGTGAAGAAGCGGGATGTGGAGGTCCTGGGCTGGCGTGGTTACACGTGGTCTGCGGTTGTGAAGCTGGTTGGACGTACTGCCAAATTCTCTAAAACGAGGTTAGAGGCGGCTTATGGTAAAGAAATTAACATTCAATTCTCTGGCAATGGCTCTGGTGGACATTCCTGCAGTCAGCATGCCAATTGCACGTTCCCTCAAAACTTGAGACATCTGTGGCATTGTGTTGTGTGCAAAACTGCACATTTTAGAGTGGCTTTTTATTGTCCCCAGCACAAGGTGCACCTGTGTAATGATCATGCTGTTTAATCAGCTTCTTGATATGCCACACCTGTGGATGGATTATCTTGGCAAAGGAGAAATGCTCACTAACAGGGATGTAAACAAATGTTAAATAATAAGCTTTTTGTGGGTATGGAAAATGTCTGGGATTTTTTATTTCAGCTCATGAAACTTGGGACCAACACTTTTATATATTGCGTTTATATTTTTGTTCAGTGTAGTTAGTCCTGGTAGCTATTGATTAACTATTTAACTATCTGCATTTAGCCTTTTTGCGCTAATTATTTTGACTCATCACATACGCTGCTCTTACTGTCTATCTGTCATGTTGCCTAGTAACTTTACCCCTACCTATATGTACATATCTACCTAAATGACATTGTTCCCCTGCACATCGACTCAGTACTGGTACCCTGTGTATATAGCCAAGTTATCGTTACTCATCGTGTATTTATTCCTCGTGTTACTATATTTTTCTCTGCGTTGTTGGGAAGGGCCTGTAAGTAAGCATTTCACTGTTAGTCTACACCTGTTGTTTACGAAGCATGTGACAAATAACATTTGATTTGATTTGTAGGCTGTGTTGCTAGGGGTTTGGAGTGTTGGTTAGCGTTTAGCATCAGGGTTTCCTGGTACAGCGAGACAGGCCGAGACTGACATAGACGGACAGACAGACAGCAATGAACCGTATACTCAGTCAGACACACACACACATAAAAGCAGACTCTGAGAAACACAGCTCTTGGATGTATTGGGTCATGTGATAATGTGAGAGCTTTGATAAGCCCAGCTCCCTGTGAATCCATCCAGTCAGTTAAACATTGACTTTCCAGACTACAAGATCGTATCAGTACTGCTACAGCCACAAAGTTCCTGGAATGAGCATGAGTCTGCCGCTCGTAGGGGTTTTTGCGATGTGTGTGTGTCTCTGCTTGTTTGTGTGACGTGTTTACCTGTCCATTTCCATACCCTATTCTGGAGAAACTCAGAATGGACTGTGTGCGTGACTGCGTGCAGTATATTTAATTATGCCCATTTCATCGCTCTCTTTCTGTGAATGTATCTAGTCCCTTAAAGGTGGGTGATGTGCTCCATCCTGAGTGACACTGTCATAGTGAACAGACAGACAGACAGACAGACAGACAGACAGACAGACAGACAGACAGACAGACAAACACACACAAACACACAACTAAACTCTGTCGTTGTTTTCCTGGCCTGCCCAGGGTCACGCCCTCCTTAAGAAGATTGGCCATCTTTGCCATTGGGAAAACACAGGAAGTCAGCAGCCTTCCTCCTCAAGTGTGTATTATGTGTCTGTCTTCTGTGTGTGTGTGTGTGTGTTTGTGTGTGTATATGTCTGCAATATGTTTATCTACCATACCACAGAGTTTACATTTCCTCTGCCATCATTGAGTGGATATAGCCCTTTGAATGAAGGAGGTGGTGTAATACAGTACTCTATGTAAACAGCAGGGTAATATTGTGAGGGAAAAAAGTATTAGATTTTGTACGTTTGCCCACTGACAAAGACATGATCAGTCTATAATTTTAATGGTAGGTTTATTTGAACAGTGAGAGACAGAATAACAACAACAAAAATCCAGAAAAACGCATGTCAAAAATGTTATAAATTGATTTGCATTTTAATGAGGGAAATAAGTATTTGACTCCTCTGCAAAACGTGACTTAGTACTTGGTGGCAAAACCCTTGTTGGCAATCACAGAGGTCAGACGTTTCTTGTAGTTGGCCACCAGGTTTGCACACATCTCAGGAGGGATTTTGTCCCACTCCTCTTTGCAGATCTTCTCCAAGTCATTAAGGTTTCGAGCCTGACGTTTGGCAACTCTAACCTTCAGCTCCCTCCACAGATTTTCTATGGGATTAAGGTCTGGAGACTGGCTAGGCCACTCCAGGACCTTAATGTGCTTCTTCTTGAGCCACTCCTTTGTTGCCTTGGCCGTGTGTTTTGGGTCATTGTCATGATGGAATATCCATCCATGACCCATTTTCAATGCCCTGGCTGAGGGAAGGAGGTTCTCACCCAAGATTTGACGGTACATGGCGCCGTCCATCATCCCTTTCATGCGGTGAAGTTGTCCTGTCCCCTTAGCAGAAAAACACCCCCAAAGCATAATGTTTCCACCTCCATGTTTGACGGTGGGGATGGTGTTCTTGGGGTCATAGGCAGCATTCCTCCTCCTCCAAACACGGCGAGTTGAGTTGATGCCAAAGAGCTCGATTTTGGTCTCATCTGACAACAACACTTTCACCCAGTTCTCCTCTGAATAATTCAGATGTTCATTGGCAAACTTCAGACGGCCCTGTATATGTGCTTTCTTGAGCAGGGGGACCTTGCGGGCGCTGCAGGATTTTAGTCCTTCACGGCGTAGTGTGTTACCAATTTGTTTTCTTGGTGACTATGGTCTCCGCTGCCTTGAGATCATTGACAAGATCCTCCCGTGTAGTTCTGGGCTGATTCCTCACTGTTCTCATGATCATTGTAACTCCACAAGGTGAGATCTTGCATGGAGCCCCAGGCCGAGGGAGATTGACAGTTATTTTGTGTTTCTTCCATTTGCGAATAATCGCACCAACTGTTGTCACCTTCGCACCAAGCTGCTTGGCGATGGTCTTGTAGCCCATTCCAGCCTTGTGTAGGTCTACAATCTTGTCCCTGACATCCCTGGAGAGCTCTTTGGTCTTGGCCATGGTGGAGAGTTTGGAATCTGATTTGATTGATTGCTTCTGTGGACAGGTGTCTTTTATACAGTTAACAAGCTGAGATTAGGAGCACTCCTAATGTGCTCCTAATCTCAGCTCGTTACCTGTATAAAAGACACCTGGGAGCCAGAAACCTTTCTGATTGAGAGGGGGTCAAATACTTATTTCCCTCATTAAAATGCAAATCAATTTATAACATTTTTGACATGCGTTTTTCTGGATTTTTGTTTTGTTATTCTGTCTCTCACTGTTCAAATAAACCTACCATTAAAATTATAGACTGATCATTTCTTTGTCAGTGGGCAAACGTACAAAATCAGCAGGGGATCAAATACTTTTTTCCTTCACTGTACATACTGAGTATATTATGTACAATTATAATTAATATGCTTTGTTTAACTGATTGAATACACTTTTTTATTTGTACTTACAGTACCAGTCAGGTTTGGACACACCTACTCATTCAAAGGTTTTTCTTTTCTTTTTACTATTTTCTACATTGTAGAATGACAGTGAAGACATCAAAACTATGAAATAACACATATGGAATCATGTAGTAACCAAAAATGTGTTAAACAAATCAAAATGTATGTTATATTTTAGATTCTTCAAAGTAGCCACCCTTTGCCTTGATGACAGCTTTGCACACTCTTGGCATTCTCTCAACCAGCTTCACCTGGAATGCTTTTCCAACAGTCTTGAAGGAGTTCCCACATATGCTGAGCACTTGTTGGCTGCTATTCCTTCACTCTGCGGGCCAACTCATCCCAAACCATCTCAATTGGGTTGAGGTCAGGTGATTGTGGTGGCCAGGTCATCTGATGCAGCACTCCATCACTCTCCTTCTTGGTCAAATAGCCCTTAAACAGCCTGGAGGTATGTTGGGTCATTGTCCTGTTGAAAAACAAATGACAGTCCCACTAAGTGCAAACCAGATGGGATTGCGTATCGGTGCAGAATGCTGTGGTAGCCATGCTAGTTAAGTGTGCCTTGAATTCTAAGTGAATCACTGACAGTGTCACCAGCAAAGCACCCCCACACCATCACACTTCCTCCTCCATGCTTCACGGTGGAAACCACACATGCAGAGATCATCCGTTCACCTACTCTGCATCTCACCAAGACACAGCGGTTGGAACCCAAAATCTCAAATTTGGACTCATCAGACCAAAGGACAGATTTCCACCGGTCTAATGTCCATTGCTCATGTTTCTTGGCCCAAGCAAGTCTCTTCTTCTTATTGGTGTCCTTTAGTAGTGGTTTCTTTGCAGCAATTTGACCATGAAGGCCTGATTCACGCAGTCTCATCTGAACAGTTGATGTTGAGATGTGTCTGTTACTTGAACTCTGTGAAGCATTTATTTGGGCTGCAATTTCTGAGGCTGGTAACTCTAATGAACTTATCCTCTGCAGCAGAGGTAACTCTGGGTCTTCCTTTCCTGTGGCGGTCCTCATGAGAGCCAGTTTCATCATAGCGCTTGATGGTTTTTGCGACTGCACTTGAAGAAACTTTCAAAGTTCTTGAAATGTTCCGTATTGACTGACCTTCATGTCTTAATGTAATGATGGACTGTCTTTTCTCTTTGCTTATTTGAGCTGTTCTTGTCATAATATGGACTTGGTCTTTTACCAAATAGAGCTATCTTCTGTATACGACCCCTACCTTGTCACAATACAACTGATTGGCTAAAACGCATTAAGAAGGAAAGAAATTCCACAAATTGACTTTTAACAAGGCAAACCGGTTAATTGAAATGCATTCCAGGTGACTACCTCATGAAGCTGGTTGAGAGAATGCCAAGAGTGTGCAAAGCTGTCATCAAGGCAAAGGGTGGCTACTTTGAAGAATCTCAAATGTAAAATCTATTTTGATTTGTTTAACACTTTTTTTGGTTACTATGTGATTCCATATGTGTTATTTCATAGTTTTGATGTCTTCACTATTATTCTACAATGTAATTTTTTTTTAAAGAAAAACACTGGAATGAGTAGGTGTGTCCAAATGTTTGACTGGTACTGTATGTTTGTGGTGTGGTTTTCATGTAAGCCCTTTTGGGCTTCCAACCTCACCTGCACACTGTTTTTACCAGTTTTTTTTATCTGTACTGTTTTGTCTTTCACTTATTTTCTTTGGTGCGAATAAATAGGCCTCTACCACTATATCAATGGTGCTTAGAGCTATAGTACCCCTAATAAGAAATCTGCCTCCTCAGCTGTGATTTAAAATATGATATTCATCTCGACCTTCACTGGAGAGAGGGAGGGGGAGGGTGAGCCGCAGAAATATCTGAGTTGTAGTGCTTGTCTTCTCTTGAATGGAAAGGACAGAGGGGCCCCTTTGAGGTTTGAAGGGCCGTTCATATACAGTTTCACACTCACAGAGAAGAAGGACCACATCATCTCTCTGTCCTCTCATTCCTTCTCGCTCAAACACTCACCGACTGTGTGATCTTGCTCTCTGTATCCGATGTGTGTAAGACCTTTTAAAGCAGGTCAACATTCGCAAGGCCGCGTGGCCAGACGGAATACCAGGATGCGTACTTGGAGCATGCGCTGACCAGATGGATAGTGTCTTCACTGACATTTTCAACCTATCCCTAATCCAGTCTGTAATACCAACTTGTTTCTAGCAGACCACCATAGTCCCGTGGCCAAGAACGCCAAGATAACCTGCCTAAATGACTGTCACCCCGTAGCACTCACATCTATAGCCATGAAATGCTTTAAAAGGCTGGTCATGGCTCACATCAGTTTCAAGTTTTAATGTCACATGTACAACACCATCATCCCAAACACCCTGGACCCACTCAAATTCGTGTACTGCCACAACAGGTCCACAGATGACACAATATCTATTGCACCCCACACTGCCTGCATCCACCTGGACAAAAGGAATGCCTATGTAAGAACACTGTTCATTGACTACAGCTCAGCATTCAACACCATAATCCCCTCCAAGCTCAGGATCCTGGGCCTGAACACCTCCCTCTGCGACTGGATCCTGGACTTCCTGACAGGAAGTGAGGGTAGGCAGTGAGGATTCTCAGGGGTGTGTGCTTTCCTGTACTCCCTGTTCACACATGACTGCGTGGCCGCGCACAACTCCAACACCATCGTCAAGTTTGCTGACAACACGACGGTGGTAGGCCTGATCACCGACGACGATGAGGCAGCCTAGAGGCAGGAGGTCAGATACCTGGCAGTGTGGTGCCAGGACAACAACCTCTCCCTCAACGTCAGTAAGACAAAGGAGCTGATCGTGGACTACAGGAAACGGATCGATGGGGCTGTAGTGGAGCAGGTCGAGAGCTTAAAGTTCCTCTGTGTCCACATCACTAACGAATTAACATGGTCCTCACCAGGGGTTGGAATCAAAATTATTTTTCAACCGTTTCATTCTCAACGGAAGCATTATTTAAAAAAAAATTATGTTCCAATGTTCCAACCAGCAAAATAAAGTTCTGAACTGGTTCTAATG
This sequence comes from Coregonus lavaretus, assembly GCF_964263955.1. Classification (NCBI taxonomy): domain Eukaryota; kingdom Metazoa; phylum Chordata; class Actinopteri; order Salmoniformes; family Salmonidae; genus Coregonus; species Coregonus lavaretus. The sequence continues at coordinate 41,008 of NW_028162082.1, forward strand.
GGAAAAAAAGTACCTGTTTTTATATCGTTCACTTTTAAATCTCTGAAATCGATGGTTAAGCGATTTTAATTTGTATAGGAAAGTTGTATTTTGCCGTAACAGCATGGTTTAATCATAATGAAAGACAAACACACACACTGTGCTGCCTGTCACAGTGTAGGGCGCGAGATGCAACTGACATTTTGCGGGTGAGGAGAGAGAATTGAGCAAGCTTGCTTTGAAGCACTAGGTGGCTAGCAAGCTTGTGTGTGCAGAGCAGCACTATATTAAAAACAAGTCTTACCTTTTTGTAGTTAATAAATCCAATGTGAAACATACAGTGCCTTGCAAAAGTATTCATCCCCCTTGGCATTTTTCATATTTTGTTGCATTACAACCTGTAATTTAAATGGATTTTTATTTGGATTTCATGTAATGGACATACACAAAATAGTCCAAATTGGTGAAGTGAAATTAAAAACATAACTTGTTTTCAAAAAATTCTAAAAAATAAAGAAAGAAAAAGTGGTGCGTGCATATGTATTCACCCCCTTTGCTATGAAGCCCCTAAATAAGATCTGATGCAACCAATTACCTTCAGAAGTCCATAATTAGTTAGATTGCACACAGGTGGACTTTATTTAAGTGTCACATTATCTGTCACATGATCTCAGTGTATATATACACCTGTTCTAAAAGGCCCCAGAGTCTGCAACACCACTAAGCAAGGGGCACCACCAAGCAAGCAGCACCATGAAGACCAATGAGCTCTCCAAACAGGTCAGGGACAAAGTTGTGGAGAAGTACAGATCAGATCAGGGTTGGGTTACAAAAAATATCAGAAACTTTGAAAATCCCACGGAGCACCATTCAATCCATTATTAAAAAATTGAAAGAATATGGCACCACAACAAACCTGCCAAGAGAGGGCCACCCACCAAAACTCACGGACCAGGCAAGGAAGGCCTTAATCAGAGAGGCAACAAAGAGACCAAAGATAACCCTGAAGGAGCTGCAAAGCTCCAAAGCGGAGATTGGCGTATCTGTCCATAGGACCACTCTAAGCCGTACACTCCACAGAGCTGGGCTTTACGGAAGGGTGGCCAGAAAAAAAGCCATTGCTTAAAGAAAAAAATAAGCAAACAATTTTGGTGTTCGCCAAAAGCCATGTGGGAGACTCCCCAAACATATGGAAGAAGGTACTCTGGTCAGATGAGACGACAATTGAGCTTTTTGGCCATCAAGAAAAACGCTATGTCTGGCACAAACCCAACACTTCTCATCACCCCGAGAACACCATCGCTGGTGGTGGCAGCATCATGCTGTGGGGATGTTTTTCATCGGCAGGGACTGGGAAACTGGTCAGAATTGAAGGAATGATGGATGGCACTAAATACAGGGAAATTCTTGAGGGAAACCTGTTTCAGTCTTCCAGAGATTTGAGACTGGGACGGAGGTTCACCTTCCAGCAGGACAAAGACCCTAAGCATACTGCTAAAGCAACACTTGAGTGGTCCTCCTGTAGCTCAAGTGGTAGAGCATGGCGCTTGTAACGCCAGGGTAGTGGGTTCGATCCCCGGGACCACCCATACGTAAAAATGTATGCACACATGACTGTAAGTCGCTTTGGATAAAAGAATCTGCTAAATGGCATATCATATTTAAGGGGAAACATTTAAATGTCTTGGAATGGCCCAGACCTCAATCCAATTGAGAATCTGTAGTATGACTTAAAGATTGCTGTACACCAGCGGAACCCATCCAACTTGAAGGAGCTGGAGCAGTTTTGCCAGTGTCTAGATGTGCCAAGCGTATAGAGACATACCCCAAGAGAATTGCAGCTGTAATTGCTGCAAAAGGTGGCTCTACAAAGTATTGACTTTGGGGGGGTGAATACTTATGCACGCTCAAGTTTTCTGTTTTTTTTTGTCTAATTTCTTGTTTGTTTCACACACAAAAAAAATGTTGCATCTTCAAAGTGGTAGGCATGTTTTGTAAACAAATGATACAACCCCCCCCAAAAAAATCAAATTTAATTCCAGGTTGTAAGGCAACAAAATAGGAAAAATGCCAAGGGGGGTGAATACTTTCGCAAGCCACTGTAACTATAGTATCCTTAAGTAGCATTATAAAAGTGAATCCATTCTCTAATTAAACATCTCTCCCTAATTTCTGAACCACACTTGTAATGTCTGCTTCAGAGGGGAGGGGCAGGTAGCCTACACACACACGCACACTGGCAAAGATTTCCAGCTGGCAGGCAGATGCTGGAATACGTTTCTGAGTGACAGAGTGAGGGCTTTGCACAGGCGCTTTGTTGCAATTTTTGTTGACCTGGATAAACATTTCTGGAACGTTATTAACAAGTTCCCATGCTTTTAAAATAACGGTTCTGTTCCGGAACAGTATAGAGCACTTTCGTTTCAGGTTCGGGTTCTGTTCCTCAAATAATTTCATTATTTTTCAGTTCTATTCCCTAAACCGGTTTCAACCCTTGGTCCACACACACCCACAGTTGTGAAGAGGGCACGACAGCGCCTCTTCCCCTTCAAGAGGCTGAAAAGATTTGGCATGAGGCCTTGCTTGGTACGGAAACTGCAATGCACCCGACCTCAAGGCGCTACAGAGGGTGATGAGTACAGCCCAGTACATCACTGGGGCCGAGCATCCCAGGCGGTGTCATTTTTATCAAAGACTCCAGCCACCCAAGCCATAGACTGTTCTCTGCTACCGCACGGCAAGCGGTACCAGTGCACCAAGTCTGGAACTAACAGGACCTTGAACAGCTTCTACCCCCAAGTCATAAGACTGCTAAACAAGACTGCTAAATAGCTAATCAAATTCTTCCAGGAACTCTGTAGTGAGTGTTGCAACCGAGGACAGACGATCTTTACGCACTACACACGTCAGCACTCGGCGGTCCCGTTCTGTGAGCTTTTGTGGCCTACCACTTTGCGGCTGAGCCATTGTTGCTCCTAAACGTTTCCACTTCACAATAACAGCACTTACAGTTGACCGGGGCAGCTCTAGCAGGGCAGAAATTTGACGAACTGACTTGTTGGAAAGGTGCCATCCTATGACGGTGCCATGTTGAAAGTCACTGAGCTCTTCAGTAAGGCCATTCTACTGCCAATGGTTGTCTATGGACATTGCATGGCTGTGTGCTCGATTTTATACATCTGTCAGCAACGGGTGTGGCTGAAATAGCCAAATCCACTAATTTTGAAGGGGTGTTCACATACTTTTGTGTATATAATGTATATGTACATAGCTACCTCAATTACCTTGTTCCTCGACACATCGACGGTACTGGTGCTCCCTGTATATAGCCATGTTATTTTTACTCGTTATTCACTGTGCATTATTTACTTGTGTCACTATTTCTCGTAGTAATTATTATACTTTTGTAATTAATTTTTCACTCTGTTTTGTTGGAAAAGGACCCGTAAGTAAGCATTTCACTGTAAGTCTACACCTGTTGTTTACGAAGCATGTGACAAATACAACTTTATTTGACACCTGTGATGAGGTGGTGTTGAAGGAGTCAGGAGCAGGAGGGTAAATCACAGAATAACAGGCTTTAATCCGCAAAATACAGGTTTACGCAGAACTGCGTCAAACACACTCCAGGGCACAAAACAGGTGCACTGGAAAATACAAGGCACATGGGAAAATACTCCCTTCTAACAAAATACACAAGCTCCACCGAGCTTCACTAACCTTCACAATAAACAATCACCCACAAGGACAAGGGGGCAGAGGGAACACTTATACACAGACTAATTAGGGGATTAGAACCAGGTGTGTGTGATAACGAGACAAGACAATTGTGATGATGATTGGGGCGGCAGTGGTTAGTACTCCGGTGACAAAAAACGCCGAAGCCTGCCCGAACAAGGATGGGAGGCAGCCTCGGCCGAAGTCGTGACAACGCCTCCCATAGATAAAAAAGAAAAATCATAGTCAAAGATCATTATTTTCAAGCATCCTCCCACACACACTCCAGGGAAAAACCACACATGCAAAGTAGTCATGTCCTATCAGATTCTGTGAAACAGGGCTTATAAAAAAATATATATCTTTCTCCCACTAGCTACCACACACACACACACACACACACACACACACACACACACACACACACACACACACACACACACACACTGATGTTGTTGTCCCCCCCCAGATGCAGTGTCCCTCCACCTCCCCAGACACCCCCAGCATGGAGGAGCACCACAGGGAATAAGAGCCTCCAGGAGACAGTAGGTAAGACCTGCATGTGTTTGTGTCTTTAGGGAAAGCACCAAGGGAAGTTAGGTGATTTTCTCACCTACATTATGGTAAAGGAAATACAAAATGCAAAATTATTGTAAAGGAAACCTGCGAGAGTTTGTGCATGTGTGTGCTTGCGTGCGTGTTCTGGAATGCATTGCGCTGAGTGCGCTGGAATCTGGGAGGGTAGTGTCCTGACAGGCGGAGAATGTTGGAAATCTGCCAGCATAGTTTGGGAAAAGCTGCTGGGTGAACACTACATAGCCTAGCCACCATGGGGTTTCGCTTTGCTGTCTAACCACAAAGCCTGAAATATTGGCCTAGTTCACTGCTCCAGTAAGTAAGTCCCTGCTCTGCTGTTCTCCATCCCTAGTTCTGGCCTGTGTTTACATGTTTTTCTAAATCCTCAGACCAGGATGGAAAACTATAGTGGCTCTCCTCCAGAGTTCTACGATCTACAAATATGATCTTCTGTAGTAACATGGGGTTATGACTGAGTCTGTGACTATGGAGCTATGGCTGACTCATCATGGTGTATGTGGCGTGCTTATGTGTGTACAGTGTACATAGAGATGCGTGTATACATACCAAAGTAGTGTTCTATAGTAAATGGTGGCATTGCCTGACTGACAGACTGTGCCTCTGCTTTGCTCCTAGCAAGATTTATTGAATCCAATGAACTCAATAAGCAATGGTATGTCTCTAAGAGCTTTGTGTCTGAGAGAGAAATATGTAATGTAATGCCAAACATGTGGGCAGTAAAGTCAGTTTTTCTATTCTCTTGTCCATTATTCTCGTTGTTTGTGTTTAAGTTTTAATTTTTTGTGTTAATTTTTTTCATTTAGCAGATACTCTTATCCAGAGCGACTTTGTTAGTTCATTCATCTTAACATGGCTAGGTGGGACAACCACATATCTCAGACATAGTAAGGACATTTTTCCTCAAAGTAGCTATCAGCAAATTCAGTGCTAGTAGGGGGGAAGGCAAGTGTTAAGTGTTAGTTCTCAAAAGGCAAGTAAAAAAAGGCAAGTAATTGCGGGATTCTGTATGATACTCTTTGAAGAGGTGGGGTTTCAGATGTTTTGGGAAGATGGATGTTCTAGCTTGAAGTTCCACCATTGGGGTGCCAGAAGGGCTTTGACTGGGATGAGTTGGAGCTGCCCTCCCGTAAGGGTGAGAGGGCCAAAAGACAAGAGGTGGCAGAACGGAGTACTCCGGTTGGGGTGTAGGGTTTGCGCTAGCCTGAAGGTAGGGAGGAGCAGTTCCTCTTGCTGCTCCGTAGGTAAGCACCATGGTCTTGTAGTGGATGCAAGCTTCGACTGGAAGCCAGTGGAGTGTGCAGAGGAGCAGGTTGACATGGGAGAACTTGGGAAGGTTGAACACCAGACGGGCTGCAGTGTTCTGGAAAAGTTGCAGGGGTTTGATGGCACTAGCGGGGAGCCCAGCCAACAGCGAGTTGCAGTAGTCCAGACTCCAGACGGGAGATGACAAGTGGATGGATTAGGACCTACACCTCTTCCTGTGTGAGGAAAGGTCGTACTCTACAGATTGTAGAGCATGAATTTACAGGAGCGGGTCACTGCTTTGATGTTTGCAAAGAACGACAGGGTGTTGTCCAGGGTCACGCCAAGGTTCTTTGCACTCTGGGAGGGGGACACCGTGGAGTTGTCAACCATGATGGAGAGGTCTTGGAGCTTGAAGTGGTGGGCCGACATCCAAGCTGAGATATCTGCCAGGCACACAGAGATGCGTGTCGCCACCTGGGTGTCAGAAGGAGGAAGGAGGAAAGTAGTTGAGTGTCATCCGCATAGCAATGATAGCAGAGACCATGTGAGGATTTGACAGAGCCGGTGTATAGAGAGAAGAGGAGAGAGCCTAGAACAGAGCCCTGGGGGACACCAGTAGTGAGAGTATGTGGTGCAGACTCAGATCCTGTCCATATCACCTGGTAGGAGCGGCCTGCCAGGTAGGATGCAATCCAGGAGCCTGGGACGCCCAGCCTGGAGAGGGTGGAGAGGAGGATCTGATGGTTCACAGTGTCGAAGGCAGCGGATAGATCTAGGAGGATGAGAACAGAGGAGAGAGAGTCCGCTTTGGTAGTGTGGAGAGCCACCGTGACACAGAGGAGAGCATTCTCTGAAGCCTAACTGGTTAGGGTCAAGAAGATTGTTCTGAGAGAAATAGCAAGAGAGTTGGTCAGAGACAGCACACAAGTGTTTTGAAAAGAAAGAAGGGATACTGGTCTCTAGTTTTTTACGTCAGAGGGGTCGAGTGTGGCCATTTTGAAGTCAGAGGGGACGCAGCCAGTGGTCAGGGATGAGGAATGGGAGGTCTCCAGAGATGGTCCGAAGAAGGGAGGAGGGGATGGGGTCGAGCAGGCAGGTTGTCGGATGGCCAGACTAGTCAAAGCGATTTCATCTGGAGAGAGAGGGGAGAAAGAGGTCAAGGCGAAGGGTGAGTGGAACCAGTGGACTCCGTAGGCTGAGTGAATGAGGAGCAGATGTCATCAACCTTCTTTTCTCTCCCTTTATCATTCATTCTCTCTCTCTCTCTCTCTCTCTCTCTCTCTCTCTCTCTGTGTCTCTGTCTCTCACTCTCTTTCTCTCTCTCGCTCTCTCTAAGCTCTCTTTCTCTCTCCCAACCTGCTCACTCTCTCTTCAGCTGAGCTCTGTTCATCTGTTCCCACTCAGAATAATGTGGAAAAAGACCATGATTCAATTATCTCTGGTTCAGCCCGTCTCTTTGATCCTGTCGCTCTTCCCATCTTCCTACCTCGGCCATCACCCCGGAGCACAAGGAATGGTTACGACGCCGAAACAAACCTTTTTTGACCGTCCAAGTGCTAAAGTGGAATGGCACGACACTGGCCAATCCCGGAAATGGAGCTCAAACTTGGTTTTCTCTCAGAAATTGTTTTTTTCTGTGTTTTGATTTCTATTATTTTCTCTGTGATGCCTTTTGGTTGATATGTGGCGTGCTACCATGAACCGTTCCACAGACAATCCTAGGAAACCCTTCTGTGGTGCCTATTCTTGATGTGGTATTATTTACATTTACGTCATTTAGCAGACGCTCTTATCCAGAGCGACTTACAGTTAGTGCATACATTATTCTTTTTATTTTCATACCCCATGTGAATCGAACCCACAACCCTGGCGTTGCAAACGCCATGCTCTACCAACTGAGCTACCTCCCTGCCGGCCTTTCCCTCCCCTACCCTGGACGACGCTGGGCCAATTGTGCGCCGCCCCATTGGTCTCCCGGTTGCGGCCGGCTACGACAGAGCCTGGATTCGAACCAGGATCTCTAGTGGCACAGCTAGCACTGCGATGCAGTGCCTTAGACCACTGCGCCACTCGGGAGACATTATTATTACGTCACTACAGTGTGGCCACTACCCATAAGGTTATTGTACTGCATGTGAGACTAGCCAGTATTTTATAAAGGACTATGGTAGATCTATTACTATATATACAGTGTAGTGATAATATGGGAACCTATTGCTGATGTATGTTATTGTACTCCATTCAATGCATGTAAAACAGCAACAGTGCAGATTGCAGAAATTGGTTTTAATGCAAATGTATAAGAGCTCAGAGTGAAGGAGAGTTACAACCTGCAAGGAAGGACAGACAGACTGAGACTGAGAGAGACCGACAGACAGACTAACGGAAGGACACTAAAGTAGTGCTTACTAGAGCACAGTGTCCCTGGCAACAGTCACCTGGAGCCTGTGTGTGCGTGTGAATGCCTTTGTTTGAGAGAGACACACACCGGGAGAGAGGGCGAGTGTGTGTGTGTGTGTGTGTGTGTGTGTGTGTGCATACATTGTGTTACATTCAAGACAGCTTGGTGTTATTTTTATAAGTTTGTTCCTGGTGTTCTCTGTCTCTGCTAGTTCAGTCTGTCTGAGCATTATCAGGAGCGGAGACAGTTTGGGACTTCTTTATAGCTAGTCTGGAGCCAACGACCGGTTTGAAGACACTCCTAGCATTGTGTTTCGACAGTGACATTAGAATACCTCTTCATCATCACAGTGTTGCTTTGAAAGAGGATAGCTCAACTTCCCTGTTCCTGCCTCAGCCTACTATTCTTCGATTGAAAGAGGTATCAGTCTCTGTCTGTTTCTCCTCTATTTCTCCTGTTAAAATGGGACGGACAAATAGGCTAAATTTTGGACATCATATTTCTTTCACCTACCCTGTTTTATAGATGAGTGCATATGAATAAGAGGAGAGGATGTCTGTAGACTGCTGAGGAACTTTGAACTATCACCATGCAGCCCTTGTCTTGAGCCTCCTCATGGCTATATCACTCATCATATTTCCTCTTTGGTCGTCATAGTTTCCACATTTGCTCATAGAGGGGTACTTCCTCAATGTTTTGTTTTTGTTAAATGAGCTGATTGTGTCATAGAGGACAGAGCTGAACCTGTTTTAACCCGCGATGCTGTGAAAACTTAACCGCGATCACAACGAAACAGGAAGGGCCATAGCAGCCACTGACTGTCAGTGAGCGTCTGCTTGATGCTCATTTGACAGTCAGGGAATGGGGCGTGGCCTAAAACGAGGGGGAGGGAGGGAGAGAGAGGGACTATGTACAGACTCAGTGAGCATAGCCTTGCTATTGAGAGGCCGCCGTAGGCAGACCTGGCTCTCAAGAGAAGACAGGCTATGTGCACACTGCCCACAAAATGCATGCAGTATGTGTAGCCTGTGTTTGCTATATAAATGGATATACTTGGGTGTGAGTGTGTTTGCGTGGCAGCAGGAGAAGATGAGTCCGACAGCACCATGCCAAAATAGACCACATACAGGACACAAATGACGCTAGTCCAGTGTGGGCCCCAGTGCCGTGTGACCTCTGTGGCCCTTGTGTTTTACTGGGTCGTAATGGCCTGTTGGGCTTTTCTGGCCTAACTGTTTTTCCTGCACGGGGAATGTAACGGGTCTGACGAGTTGACTGAGGTGACGGGGGTGAGGGGTGGGGGCAGGGTTGACACAAGGCCAGTGTTTGTGTGGGGTGGGGCACGGGACTGCCTTCACTGACACTCTGAAAGACACACACACTCACTCACACACACACCCACACACTCACTCACACACACACCCACACCCACACACACACACACACACACACACACACACACACTCACACAGACACACACACACACACACTCACACAGACACACACACACAGACGATTGAACTGACCGGGGACAGAGGACTATTGTAGAGACTCGGCCCAAGCCAGCTCACCCACCACAGGCAAACATTGTAACTCCCATCTCTCTCTTCCCCTCTCTCTGTTCTCTCTGTCTCTCCTTTCTCTCTCTCCCTCCATTGCCAGGACCATCTATCCCCATTTAACCCTCTATCTCCTCCACTTGTTCTCTCCCTCCATCCATAAACAACTTTCTCTCCTCTTTCCTCTATCTCTGATTCCCTGTCTATGTTGCAACTTGAATCCTGAAATAATATTGCTTAATAAAAGTATCTGTTTCTTCTCTTACTCTGCACTCCTCTTTTACCCTTTCCTCTTCTTTCTCTCCCTCACTCGCTCTCGCTCTGTCCTCCAATCCCTCCCACACTTTCTCTCTCTCTCTCTCTACCTCCCTCCCTCTCTCATTCCATGAGGAAGGTGTGAAAAGTCTAAAACTCTCTGTAATGGAGAGCTCCTTGTTAGACGAGATGCTTGTTATTGTGAGCTTTGTTGTGAGTGTATGTGCAGTCTTTCCCCTATATCCATTTAGCACCACTGCTGCTAAATCGTTGCCGCCATTCCCAAAAATATGATTGAAAAAGAGATTTGAGAACTAAAAATCACCTAGATCTAAATGTACAGTCATGGGGTTCCCATTGATTTTTTATTATGTTTGAGTCACTCCGATAGAATACGAACACGGCAGAAGCCATGTCAAAATGTGTAGAATTACATTAAATTATTTTTTAAACTGCACATTTTCTCTCAGCCCAATGACAAAATTTGTAGAGAAAGGAAAAATTTACAATAATACAAATGTAAAGAAATGTCAACCACATTGTGGACCACTCAAATTGGGTTTTGAGATACAAAACAAAAAACGTAGTCATGCATATGTATGCATAAACAAAAACAGAAAGTGCAGTGGATAAAAGGACAATTAGCCACTTATCCTCCAACAAAGACGTTTCTTTAAGGTGGCAGGCTGTGGTATGTACAACAGTATGAATATTTCATTGTGTTTACACAGTGAAATTGTAGTAAGAATGTGTTAATTAGCATAACATTAGCTTTTCTCATTAAAGCTCCTATGATTGTAATGTAGGTGTAGCTTTGTTACAACACCATTGGCCTTTTTTGTAGTGCATGTGTTGATAATCCAAGGTGACTTCCTGTGTGTGTCGTCCTGCCATGGTTTAATACACACTCTTTCTGTGTTTCTGTGTTATACTCGACAGTATGTTTGCCAGTAGCCATGTTAACATTGGATGACATGGGCATTGGAGGGGTGTGGGGCCTCCAGTTGAACCCATCCAACACTGCAGCCTGCTGCATCCACACAGAGATAAATGTGTATATATATATAAATATTAACATCATGTCTCACCATCTCTATCTTCTTTGTCTCTGTTTCCTCTCCTCATTCTCTCCCCCTCTCTTCATTGTTACTCTCTCTCTATCTCTTGCTCTCGCTCTCTTGCTCTCTCTTTCTTTCTTTCTCTCTCTTGCTCTCTCTTTCTCTCTCGCTCTCTCTTGCTCTCGCTCTCTATCTCTCTCTCTCTCTCTCTCTTGCTCCCTCTCCCTCTCCCTCTCCCTCTCCCTCTCCCTCTCCCTCTCCCTCCCTCCATTATGTTTGACAGGAGTGAGTTCTCTGCCTCCACCCAAATGTTCTCCCAGAGGCCTCAGGTTCAAGTCAAGTGCAGCCACCCTGCACACTGAGTGGATTCCAAAGACAACCTGATTCAAGAACCGTGTGTGTGAGAGAGCACATGTGTCTGGGCATAGAGTGTGTCTGGGCATAGAGTGTGTCTGGGCATAGTGTTCACTACTGTATCTGTGTGTCCTAGCCGTCGGTGGATGGCTCCTTGTTTATGAGTAGGTGTGTGTTTTGTGTGTGTTCACATGCCCAGAAGGAGGGGGGAGGGGAGGGGGGGGAGGGGAGGGGGGGGGGGGGGGGGGTGCCAGACTTGTCTCAGAGTGGATATGACACACTGGAAGACAACACCACCAAACTCCCTGCTCTAGTGACACTGCATCACACAAATGTCATCACACACATGCTCAGCTGAGTCAGAACAGTTTCAAAGAGTGGGAGATGAATGGTAGAGTGATGTTCAGTATCCAGGTGTGTACAGTGCTTAGTAATGTGTTGAGCCTAACCCTGATTAACACAGTGGTATCTGACTTTGGGCTGTGCTGTGCCTTCCAGCAGTTTATCCTCTTCCTTCTATGCCCTTACCTTCGAAACGTACATGCATACAATCAGAACCTGCATCTCCATCCCTAATCTCAGTAGTACTAGTTACACACACACACAGCCACCCTGCTGCCATTAGCCACTAGAATATCTGGAGGATTAAGCAGCGGTGCATTTAGAGTGGTCTGGGCTGAGCATGAAAGGAATCAGTTAACATTTACTCCTCCCTCCCTCCTATTTCCCTCCCTCTCTCCCTCACTCCACCCACAGGGCGATAAGTGGAAGGGGGGAGAGTTTAGAGCTGGCCTTTATGATGTCACATTGGATGCGTTATGGAGTCGACATGGATGCTTTGTGATGTCGCAATAAGCCTTTATAATAATAATAATAATATGCCATTTAGCAGACGCTTTTATCCAAAGCGACTTACAGTCATGCGTGCATACATTATTTAATTTTTTTGTGTATGGGTGGTCCCGGGGATCGAACCCACTACCTTGGCGTTACAAGCGCCGTGCTCTACCAGATGAGCTACAGAGGACGTCACTATGGATGATTTTATGATGTCACAATACTTGGGTTTTATTTCACAATGATTTGTGATGTTGTCTGCCTGGCCATAACTCTTGGCCACATCAGTACCCACTGATACAGGGTTGAGAGAGGGGGGAGAGGGACAGAGCAGAGAGGAGGTAGAGGGGGGTTGTAGAGAGAGCGCTAAATCCCATATCCTGGGCCACTTTCTCCCCCCCCCCCCCCCCCCCAAATGGCCAAATACAAGAGATGACTCTGATGTTTACCACAGAGACAGGAACAGATGGACAACCACAGTGTGTGTGTTGAGTAAATACAATCAAAGCCTTACACATACAATATGTTATCTCCACCATATACAGCGCTCCTAGTAGCCGGGGACTTTAATGCAGGGAAACTTAAATCCGTTCTACCTAATTTCTACCAGCATGTTAAATGTGCAACCAGAGGGAAAAAAACTCTAGACCACCTTTACTCCACACACAGAGACGCATACAAAGCTCTCCCTCGCCCTCCATTTGGCAAATCTGACCATAACTCTATCCTCCTGATTCCTGCTTATAAGCAAAAACTGAAGCAGGAAGCACCAGTGATTCGGTTAATAAAAAAGTGGTCAAATGACGCAGATGCTAAGCTACAGGACTGTTTTGCTAGCACAGACTGGAACATGTTCCGGGATTCTTCAGACAGCATTGAGGAGTACACCACATCAGTCACTGGCTTCATCAATAAGTGCATCGATGATGTCGTCCCCACAGTGACCGTACGTACATACCCCAACCAGAAGCCATGGATTACAGGAAACATCCGCACTGAGCTAAAGGGTAGAGCTGCCGCTTTCAAGGAACGGGACTCTAACCCGGACGCTTATAAGAAATCCCGCTATGACCTCCGACGAACCATCAAACAGGCAAAGAGTCAATACAGGTCTAAGATTGAATCATACTACACTGGCTCTGACGCTCGTCGGATGTGGCAGGGCTTGAAAACTATTACAGACTACAAAGGGAAGCACAGCCGCGAGCTGCCCAGTGACACAAGCCTACCAGACGAGCTAAACCACTTCTATGCTCGCTTCGAGGCAAGCAACACTGAAGCATGCATGAGAGCACCAGCTGTTCCGGACGACTATGTGATCACGCTCTCCGTAGCCGATGTGAGTAAGACTTTTAAGCAGGTCAACATTCACAAGGCCGCAGGGCCAGACGGATTACCAGGACGTGTACTCCGAGCATGTGCTGACCAACTGGCAAGTGTCTTCACTGACATTTTCAACATGTCCCTGACTGAGTCTGTAATACCAACATGTTTCAAGCAGACCACCATAGTCCCCGTGCCCAAGAACTCTAAGATAACCTGCCTAAATGACTACCGACCCGTAGCACTGACGTCTGTAGCCATGAAGTGCTTTGAAAGACTGGTCATGGCTCACATCAACAGCATAATCCCAGAAACCCTAGACCCACTCCAATTTGCATACCGCCCCAACAGATCCACAGATGATGCAATCTCTATCGCACTCCACACTGCCCTTTCCCACCTGGACAAGAGGAACACCTACGTGAGAATGCTATTCATTGACTACAGCTCAGCATTCAACACCATAGTGCCCTCTAAGCTCATCACTAAGCTAAGGATCCTGGGACTAAACACCTCCCTCTGCAACTGGATCCTGGACTTCCTGACGGGCCGCCCCCAGGTGGTAAGGGTAGGTAACAACACATCTGCCACACTGATCCTCAACACGGGGGCCCCTCAGGGGTGCGTGCTCAGTCCCCTCCTGTACTCTCTGTTCACCCATGACTGCATGGCCAGGCACGACTCCAACACCATCATTAAGTTTGCCGACGACACAACAATGGTAGGCCTGATCACCGACAACGATGAGTCAGCCTATAGGGAGGAGGTCAGAGATCTGGCCGTGTGGTGCCAGGACAACAACCTCTCCCTCAACGTGACCAAGACAAAGGAGATGATTGTGGACTACAGGAAAAAAAAGAGGACTGAGCACGCCCCCATTCTCATCGACGGGGCTGTAGTGGAACAGGTTGAGAGCTTCAAGTTCCTTGGTGTCCACATCACCAACGAACTATCATGGTCCAAACACACCAAGACAGTCGTGAAGAGGGCACGACAAAGCCTATTCCCCCTCAGGAGACTAAAAAGATTTGGCATGGGTCCTCAGATCCTCAAAAAATTCTACAGCTGCACCATCGAGAGCATCCTGACTGGTTGCATCACCGCCTGGTATGGCAACTGCTTGGCCTCTGACCGCAAGGCACTACAGAGGGTAGTGCGTACGGCCCAGTACATCACTGGGGCAAAGCTCCCTGCCATCCAGGACCTCTATACCAGGCGGTGTCAGAGGAAGGCCCTCAAAATTGTCAAAGACTCCAGCCACCCTAGTCATAGACTGTTCTCTCTGCTACCGCACGGCAAGCGGTACCGGAGTGCCAAGTCTAGGTCCAAAAGACTTCTCAACAGCTTCTACCCCCAAGCCATAAGACTCCTGAACAGCTAATCATGGCTACCCGGACTATTTGCACTGCCCCCCCACCCCATCCTTTTTACGCTGCTGCTACTCTGTTAAGTAAGTATTTATGCATAGTCACTTTAACTCTACCCACATGTACATATTACCTCAACTACCTCAACTAGCCGGTGCCCCCGCACATTGACTCTGCAACGGTACCCCCCTGTATATATAGCCTCCCTACTGTCACTTTATTTTACTGTATATATAGCCTCCCTACTGTCACTTTATTTTACTTCTGCTCTTTTTTTCTCAACACTTTTTTTGTTGTTGTTTTATTCTTACTTTTTTTGTTTAAAATAAATGCACTGTTGGTTAAGGGCTGTAAGTAAGCATTTCACTGTAATGTCTGCACCTGTTGTATTCGGCGCATGTGACCAATAAAATTTGATTTGATTTGATTTGATACAGTATACATCCTCAATACCCTGTCCACTATAGTAGGCCTACTGTGTCCAGTTGATCCAGTTGATTGGTTTTGGACTGTACAGACCAGACCACAGCTATGATTTTGCTACAGTAGGCCTACATGTGAACTGCAGTAAAGGGTATTTATCCTCTTCAGTTTTTTTCTATCATATCCTGTTGTTAACATATCCTGTCTCAAGCACACAGCCACATTCTAAATCCAGAAGTAGGATCTTCTAGTGATTTCTACATTTCTGTCATGTTTGCGCAGCAGTGAGGGTTTGACATTCACACACACACCCTTCACAACCCTCACACACACTCCTAACACACCTGTTAGGTCGGGCCTCACACTGAGTCAGAACCACAGGTTTACACACACACTAGTGCTATATCAGAATGTGTTCTGGTCACCTAGAAGTGCTACCACTGTGTACCACGACACTTCCACAACTCATCGCCCTACTGACCTCTCACACACACACACACACACACACACACACACACACACACACACACACACACACACACACACTATTCCCCCCCACACAGCGCCCTACTGACCACAAACACACTCTATTTCCCCCCACTCTCTCACACACACACACTATCAAGGGGAGTTAACATGTTCAGAGAGGGAAGGGGCATGATCTGGCACAATGTGGGCTGATGTGGATCAGTGTGACTGGATGTGGTCAGTACAGTTCCGAAGCCCCCCTTCCCCCCCTGAACAACACCCACTCAGCTAGCGAGCTAGCAGAAACGCTGACTCAGGCTGCCCTAGTATAGATTGTGTGTGTGTGTGTGAGGGAGAATGTTTCCTCATTTACACCGGTACTGTATTTATAGTGGAGCGGGGGGTGGACTGTAGTTAACTCACTGTAGGATGTTTAGAAGAGTCACAGGGTCCTTAATCACTGACCATGACCTCATACCTCCCCCCTCCTCTCTCACACACACACACACACACACACACACACACACACACACACACACACTACCCCATTGTAGACTAGAGTACGTGTGACACTCCGCCACAGTTTACAAAGAACGTAAGGACATACTTGTTAATAATCCTAATCATAAAGTATTTGTCATGACGTCGTTGGAGAGACCTTTTCAATAGAAGAACGGTGTTACCGTGAACGGTCCTTTCTTCATTTCCACACTGACCATGATGGAATTATTTCATTAAGTGTGACAGTGGAATACATGTCATTAATATGGAGTAGAATGTCCTAGTTCTGCTATCACAGATACCCTTTACACTGTCATGATGAAATCACACCCGTACACACTCATTAACTCACTATCCCAGGAGAAATCTTCTCATCAGCTATATATGGTTAACTCGACCTTATGCGCAAATCCTGCATTGATGTCAATGTGAGATTTGCATTTAGGTATTTTCGGGACACGTATCACACGTATTGGATTCAGTCCCCAGTGTTTAATTTCTTACAGAAACACACACACACCACACACACTCACTCACTCACTCACACTCTCTCTCTCTCTCTGCCGGTTCCAGGTATAAGCAGAATATCAGGAAATATAGCTTTAAAACTGCAAAAGAATGTCTCTCCACCCCATGGCAAAATGTGTAGAACTGCAGGAAATGTACTTTAAAACAGATTATTTTTCTGTCCGCAGACAAGAGGGGGGCCACTAAAAGGTTTTCCCCATGAGGTGGGTGGGCTTGTCATGCAAAATAGTGTAATCTTATTCGCTAAACAGAACTAGTTTAAACAGCAAAATTGTCACAAATCAGCTTTGTTTACATAGTGGGGATGAAAATGTAATTTTTGCTGCAATGATCTCTAAAATTCTGCGAATTAGGTCATCCACACCGTTGATATAGCAACGGACGCTAATAGTTTATGGAATCCCATTGTGACGCGGGGGCGATACTTTTTGGCATGACAGGCCTGCCAACCAAAAGGCTAGGGCATGCCATGCACACATACACCAATGCTCTGACACACTTTAATTTACCCATCGTTCCCCCCAGGCCTGTCCTCTGTTCTCACACCAGAACCCCCTCCCCCCAGGCCTGTCCTCTGTTCTCACACCAGAACCCCCTCCCCCCAGGCCTGTCCTCTGTTCTCACACCAGAACCCCCTCCCCCCAGGCCTGTCCTCTGTTCTCACACCAGAACCCCCTCCCCCCAGGCCTGTCCTCTGTTCTCACACCAGAACCCCCTCCCTCCCTCTCCCTGTGAAACCTGACCCAGAATCAGACCTCTGGCTGGCTTCCATCATGCACCTGGTAACCCTGATCACCTGGGGAGGTGTATGTGTGTGGTAGACATGCCAGGCAGCTCCATCCATGCCATAGTATGTCGCTGTACCATCACATGAAAGCACACCCATTGTAATTGCCGCCATTCTACTGATATCCAGTGTGTGTTAGTTGTGACTGCGTCAGACAGACGCACTGTGGTGTCACGTTTCCTTTCATGTGTGTAACTGGGCTGCTCCGTGATGTCACTCTCTGGCTTCCTGCATTGTTTGTCTGAGACAGGCGTTCAACTGCACGTTTGACGAGGTGCTTAGTAGAGCTGGGTCATATGGACAAAAATCCATGTTACCATAAATTGCCTGAATTTATGTGATAACGATAAATGGAATGATACGTTTATAACATGAATGTGCACCACAGTTTATAACATGAATGTGCACCACAGTTTATAACATGAATGTGCACCACAGTTTATAACATGAATGTGCACCACAGTTTTTTTTAAATGATCCTTTAAACTACTACTACAAGTTTGATGGTGTACCATCAATTGTCCAATTAACAATCACCCATATCAACAAACTTATTTCATTTCAAACTTCACATTTCTCTAGTATAGGCTACTTATCATAATGAACAATATCAGCAGAATGCCTGCGATAAGTGATTGTTATGGTCGGTGACAACAATTTTGGGTTTATCGTCCCAGCTCTAGTGCTTAGTTCCACCACTTACCAATGGGTGTGTGTGTGTGTGTGTGTGTTTAGTGTGTTTACTTAGCCCTGTCTTGGTGGCTTAGTAATTGTACAGTCCCTTTAAGAGAGAACGGCCTAGTTCTAGTTCAGAGTGTTGAACGGCAGTCAAAGAGCAGTTGTATCTGCATAGCTGATCATGTTAAGTGGCCAAGATGGTGGCTCCAAATGGGCCATGATACTGTACTCGCTGCAGAGCCAAAATGGACACAAGCACTTAACACCATTAGAGACAATGGGGCTGCTGCTGGATTTAATGGCCTGCTGTTATTGAGCCAAAATGGAGATTGAACTGTGGCCTGCTGGAGCACTTAAACACATGCTCTTCAGGAATAGATCATTACAGAAAAGCAACTGCGAGTGTGGATGGTCTATTTTGGTGAAACTGAGCCAGAATGGAAACTGGGAGACATGTGTTTCTTTACCGAAGCTGCTGAAGCACTTACTGTTGTGTGTGTGTGTGTGTGTGTGTGTTGGTTGGGGTGGTGGCACTTGAACCACCTCCTAAAACCCGAAACATCACGTTATATTTTCGAAGGGAATTTTGAAAACCTGCCAACTCCAGTCCCATACTAACTTCCGTCATTGCACATTCACAGGAGGATTTGAGAAATGGCAGCTAAATTTACCTTGACTCCCCGTTTACTTGATAATTGCCTTGGCAACGGCCTCAGGTCCATGCGAGGGGGGGGAAACCAGGGCATGTTGTCAGGGGTGAGGGGAGGGGTTGGTGACCTTTTGTTCCTGTGTTTGCTTAGTGGGCATTCCTCTGAGGGCTGGCGCTCACCCAACCATGGCCAGTCTGTCTGTCTGTTATACAGGGCTCCCCCTGGGGGTGAAGATGGAGTATTAGTCTCCTTAGCCAGACACCGCCCAACCTTTAGTCATCAGTAAAGGGCATCATACTATGGCTACATCTCAATAGGACGATAGGAATTGGAAGAAGTCTGAGTTGTGTGCCATGCAGTTGTGTAGTACTTCAGCAGTTCATGGTTACTCTCCCTAACGATCATCTTTCCTCTTCCCAGGTCCTTATGGTTGAGCTGGGTGTTGGTCCCTGCTATGCCTCCCGCCATGACAGACCTCCTGGACATGTGGGCGGCCCACTCCCAGCTGTCTGGAGAGGACCTGGTCACTGTGGACTTCCTGTTACCCACCGGCATCTACATCCAGATGGACGTCCCCAGAGAGGCCACCATACAACACATCAAACTGGTAGGAGAGAGGGGAACAGGGGGTAGGTTTGAGTAGGTATGTGTTGGGGGGGGGGGGGGGGGGGGAGTAGGTTTGTGTCGTGTGTGTCAGTGGAGTTTGTGGGGGTAGGTGGTGTGTGTGTGTAAAGTTGAATTACATGAAATATTTTTTTGCAAATGATGAGTGCCTATAGCTTAAGGTGAATCATTTCAGACAGCAGGTAAATCAATTTAGATCAGCATTGGAAAGTATAGCGGAGAGGCCTATGATGGGCCTACTGTGCATCTCAGTGTTTTTATTTATCGTTCTTATTGTTATCATGACAATTCAGTACAATTATGATGATATGAATTTATATCCACATTGCATGGCCAGTCCTACATCCTCTTCAACATGTCAGGCTGTTTTATCTCTTCAATTAGAATCAAACCCATAAACATTAGTTTACAACATTTATTAGTTTAACATTACGCAGATTGGTTAGGATTGTTTTAATGAATGACTCTGGGTGCTGCCTGGCTGAAGTTCTGCTTCTGAGACATTGTAAAAGGCCATCATAATAACTAGAACACGCTGTAGGCTGCTGTAGACTGTCGTCTCCTCTCCAGTCCAGACAGACGCTCTCTAATGGGTGTTATGACACAGCTGGCGGCTGGTGTGATTTGTTTGTCTCTGAGCTGCACTCACGGCATGCAAATATGCTATGACATCATGCATGACCCGGCTAGTGGGTAGAGGTGGGGTGGGATGGAGGCCAAAGGTCAGCAATGTAACAATGCACTGTAGTCTTTACCGTCATGGAAGGTGTCATATTTCAGTCACAATTAATGTTTTTTAATGGTTTTAGTTTTAGTTTAAGATGTAAATACTTTGGAGGATGGTAGTTATTTTTTTCCTGTGGTGAGATCCCTCCTGCTGAACCTCTTCCTGTGACCCTCTCCCTGCTGGTGTTTTCCTCCAGTCTGAGACACTTTCTGACACACACACACACACACACACACACACACACACACACACACAAACACGTAGAGAGACACACACACACGTAGAGAGACACACACACACACACGTAGAGACACACACACGTAGAGACACACGTAGAGACACACACACACGTAGAGATACACACACACGTAGAGACACACACACACGTAGAGACACACACTCACACACACGTAGAGACACACACACACACGTAGAGACACACACACGTAGAGACACACACACATAGAGACACACAGAGACATACCATGTTTTCCTCAGACAGTCTTCGTTGAATAGCACCTGGAGTTGTTAAGACGTTTGTTCTGTGAGTGTGAACAATGTCTGTTTCTCTGCACCCCTGGCTCCAGTGTTCCTAATGAGGAGTAACCTATCACTCCAATTCACAAAGTGTTTGTTTGTCTCTCTGCTTTTCATATGTCTATAAAACAGAACTAACAGACTCAATGACTTGTGATCTGTCTTGCAGTTATGCGGTTGTGTGTGAGAGTGAGTGAGAGAGTGAGTGAGAGAGTGAGTGAGAGAGTGAGTGAGAGAGTGAGTGAGAGAGTGAGTGAGAGAGTGAGTGAGAGAGAGAGTGAGTGAGAGAGTGAGTGAGAGAGAGAGACAGAGACAGAGAGACAGAGACTCACTCAGGTAGACCAGCAGCAGATGTATTTATTTCCCCAACTAAAGATGTTTAGGAGGAGAGTAGTCTCCAGACGGAAGGCCTGCCAGCCAGCTAACAATGTTAAATCTCACCCAGACACTGATTTATAGACAACACAGTGGCTGGGTGGAGAATAAAGATGTCGCCCCTGCTCAGACAGAACGTGGGCAGGACATTTATTAGGGGCACAATGACACACAGCCTCCATTAGAATACCTTGTCTTTCACTTTCTATTATAATATAAGGAAATATGCTCTGATATTCATCCTCAACTAGCCAACAGCACAGGAACCGTTGTGACTTGTACTCAATAAGTGTTGGTTTAGGGAAAAATACATTGTTGTGACCTTGCATAGCCATCCAATGTGCATGAAATAAAAAACAAACTGAATGTAAAAATATATATATATTCAAAAGATAACGTTGAAGGAAATGGCAAAGTTCAATAAAATGTCTCTTAAGTGAGGCTGTTATCCTGTTGCTTAAAGGTGCTGGCTTCCAAGAGGGAGTGTCATTTTAGAGAATAACAGTAGTAGTCATGTGGTCTCAGGATGGCTACAAATAGCATGGTGGTGAAATGTGACAGATAATTAGATGTCACACCACGGATAATAACAACCGATTTGTTAAGTAAAAGCAATTATTTGTCATGTGAACGTAGTATAGCCAAGTAGTAAACAGTAATCCAATCTATGATGCAGAAAAAGTTGAATACCGGGAGGATTTTGTTTTAGCCTCTAAAGAAGGTCTATACTTTGAGGGGACTTGGTCTGATGTTGTGGTCAGTAAGTTGGTAATGACGAAAGAATGTTGTGGCAAGAGGCTCAAGTTGTTTGTCTGAAGGGAGGAGAGTTGACATGACTCCTTGTCTACAAGTCTGTCCCCATGTTTCTCTTCTTAGTGCCCTTTAGCCTCAAACACACACACACACACACACACACACAACGGGACATGATTCATGTCCTGATTGGTTTGTAGAAGTAAGATTCATGTCCTGATTGGTCTATTCAGGACCTGTGTAATGTTTGTTTCCCTGTCATCATATGACATCATATGGTTGTTGTTCAACCATTGGTTCTTAGCATTTCAGTCGTGATGATTCTTAGAACTACTGTTGGCTTTAGAATCTGGATTATTGTGATGTTAGTCATGATGCTATTGGCTAATAATTGAGGTTCCACTTGTTATTGTAGATCGTGTATTGTAGAGGCTGAGCCTGTATCTGTGTAGCCCGTGATCATACAGGTAGATTGTGTCAACCTGTCTTGCCATAGTTTTTGTAATAACTGTGTTATCCCCCACCTCCTCCTTCCTCATAGCTCCTATGGAAGCAGGCCCAGTCGTACCCCCTGTTCCCGTCTCTGGGGGAGATGGAGGGCCACATGTTTGAGTGTGTGAACCAGGCAGCGGTGCACGAGGAGCTGGAGGATGAGACCAGGCGCCTCTGTGATGTCAGGCCCTTCTGGCCCATGCTCAAACTGGTCACACGCAACTGTGGCCGCGCCGAACGCCTGCTCGACTCCAAGATCGGCGTGCTCATCGGAAAAGGTGACACACTCACACACAGTAACAGTAGACCCCCACACTGATGTTTGACCTATGTGACCTGTGGTTTAAACAGAGTAGGGATGCTCCTAGACAGTGATCACTCACACACACACACACACACACACACACACATACTCCTCAGACACAGCACCACAGTTTAATCTCTGTCTCCAGTATATTCATATCCGCTTTGCCTTGGCGGTCAGATCTGAGTCTTGTCTTCAGATGTCTCATGTCATCATCCCAGTATCAGCTGAAGTCAGGCCCGTTGGATAGAAAACAATCTGGTTAGAATAGACAGGCTCCTGATGTCTGTTGCATCATCCGTCACTCACTATTATCTGTGATGGTGATAAGATGCTGTGCTGAGTGGAGGAGGCAAGCCAGACCACCACTGTAATGGTAGGGAAGATAAAGCCCCAGGGTGGAACGGTCAATCTATTGAGTTAATACACACAAACAGAAATATGCTTGCACACATACAGTACCAGTCAAAAGTATGGAGACACCTACTCATTCAAGGGTTTTTCTTTATTTTTACTATTTTCTACATTGTAGAATAATAATGAAGACATCAGAACTATGAAATAACACATATGGAATCATGTAGTAACCAAAAAAGTGTTAAACAAATCAAAATATATTTTAGATTCTTCAAAGTAGGTACCCTTTGCCTTGATGACAGCGTTGCACACTCTTGGCATTCTCTCAACCAGCTTCACCTGGAATGCTTTTCCAACAGTCTTGAAGGAGTTCCCACATATGCTGAGCACTTGTTGGCTCCTTTTCCTTCACTCTGCGGTCCAACTCATCCCAAACCATCTCAATTGGGTTGAGATCGGGTGATTGTGGAGGCCAGGTCATCTGATGCAACACTCCATCCCTCTCCTTCTTGGTCAAATAGCCCTTACACAGCCTGGAGGTGTGTTGAGTCATTATCCTGTTGAAAAACAAATGATAGTCCCTCTAAGCGCAAACCAGATGGGATGGTGTATCGCTGCAGAATGCTGTGGTAGCCATGCTGGTTAAGTGTGCCTTGAATTCTAAATAAATCACAGACAGTGTAATCAGCAAAGCACCATCACACCACCTCCTCCATGCTTCAAGGTGGGAACCACATATGCGGAGATCATCTGTTCACCTACTCTGAGTCTCACAAAGACACGGCGGTTGGAACCAAAAATCTCAAATTTGGACTCATCAGACCAAAGGACAGATTTCCACCGGTCTAATGTCCATTGCTCGTGTTTCTTGGCCCAAGCAAGTCTCTTCTTCTTATTGGTGTCCTTTAGTAGAGGTTTCTTTTCAGCAATTCGACCATGAAGGCCTGATTCCCGCAGTCTCCTCTGAACAGTTGATGTTGAGATGTGTCTGTGACTTGAACTCTGTGAAGCATTTATTTGGGCTGCAATTTCTGAGGCTGGTAACTCTAATGAACTTATCCTCTGCAGCAGAGGTAACTCTTGGTCTTCCTTTCCTGTGGCGGTCCTCATGAGAGCCAGTTTCATCATAGCGCTTGATGGTTTTTGCGACTGCACTTGAAGAAACTTACAAAGTTCTTGTCACAACACAACTGATTGGCTCAAACGCATTAAGAAGGAAAGAAATTCCACAAATTAACTTTTAGCAAGGCACAACTGTTAATTGAAATGCATTCCAGGTGACTACCTCATGAAGCTGGTTGAGAGAATGCCAAGCGTGTGCAAAGCTGTCATCAAGGCAAAGGGTGGCTATTTGAAGAATCTCAAATATAAAATATATTTTGTTTTGTTTAACACTTTTTTAGTTACTACATGATTCCATATGTGTTATTTCATAGTTCTGATGTCTTCACTATTATTCTACAATGTAGAAAATAGTAAAAATAAAGAAAAACCCTTGAATGAGTAGGTGTGTCCAAACTTTTGACTGGTACTGTATATGCATGCACGCTAACACACTATTGATGCGTCGGTTGACTCATAACCCGCAGTCCCTGCAGTTATATACGCGGGGCAGAAGGTTTTAGGGTCATTAAAGGTCAATAAATATTGTGTGGCTGAAGGGCAGGTTGAATAAAGAGAAACAATCTTAAAAATCCATAAATGTAAATGCAATTTATATCTATCTATATGCTACAATGAGATGTTTATTTCATTATTTTAGGCTATTTGGGTATTAGTGCATGAGCCTAAGCTTTAGGACTTAACTGTACACGCGCCAAATACTCTACACAGCCAATCGCCAAATAATGCTTTTGGGAATGGGCAGAAAAAGTTAACATCAATACACAGACGGCAAAAAGGACATTGTCGAAGTTTAATTCAATAAGACGAAAGCTGCGAAAGGAGAGTTAAAAATAAAGAGAAGGGAGGGCCAGAAATGTAATGTTTGGAAATGATTTGGTGAAGTATTATAAGAGGATGATAGCAGTGCCGGCTATGTTCTGTACAAATTCAACAGTCACAAGACAGGGACTTCAAATAGGCCTATGGCATGTCAAGGGAACTGTAGCCTACTGTTTAGATGGGTTAAATGGAAACTGAAATCTGGACACTGACTGTAGCTCTATAACTGCTCACACAGCATTAATATTAACTCCTGCAGAATGAAGCATTTCTTGCAGTAAAATGATACACCAAATGTAGGCAACATTTTAACTTGGGAACAGGAGTGAAGAAATGTGATTTATTTATTTCTGCATCTTGAGAGAATGCAATACTCAGATACCATCTGTAGAGGTGCTATCTTCATCATAAAAGCTGATAGTACAGTATTTCAACCACATAAAATATGCATCCAAACTGAAATCTTATCAGAAACACATTGGGTCGTTTTCACAGCTTTCTTTTTCCTTACAACGGTCAAATTGAATGTTATTTGGACATTTAGCATTGTTTTGCATGATTGTATTTTCTCCCCAGCCCCTAAACGTCTTTGCTTCGCAAAAATGACAGAACTTTACCGACATCAACTGGTTTGAAGCATTCAATCTATTGATCTATGACATTATTCTGTTGAGCAAGGGTTTATTTAGTCTTCATACAGGTGTTTATTTAGTTCACATATAGTCCAACAGTTGCGGATGGGTTATTAGCAAATGCGGGTGTGGGTGAACAAACAGCTGACCCGCGCACCACTGTTAACACACACACACACACACACACACACACACACACACACACACACACACACACACACACACACACACACTAAGTCTCACTTACAAACTCTCTCTCTCACTCAGCCATATATGCACATAGGTATACGTGTGTATACACACACACACACACACACACACACACACACACACACAGCGTCATGTTGGCCTGAGGCTGTGTGGGGACAGAGATGGTAGGTGGGTCTATGGAGGTCCTCCAGGCTGCTGGCCAACCAGGCCTGTTCAGAGAGGGAGTCGGTCAGTGATAGTAATTGAAGGAGACTTATCCCATATTGATATTTTCCCTCTTGGCTCCAATTTTGTCAGATGTGATCTGTAAAAGGCTTTTGTCAGTAAGCGGTACTCAAAACAGACCTCAGGCGCTGGCTAGCCACACACCCACACACTGAAAAGCCCGCACACACACACACACACACACACACACACACACAAGCTAATAATGCAGTCCAGAGGCATCCTCTGAGAGCTGAGGGTCATATGAATGTTTAATGGTTTTAAATGTCAACATGTGTTTTTTATCATCCAAAGCATTCTACGGCCCCAAAATACCAAGCTCTGTTCAATTAGTAGATATAATGAATTCAGGATCTAGATTTTATACCCAGTGAACGTTGTATTTCAGTGAAAACAGTAGGTTAGAGTTCAACACTCTTGAGATTGAATTGTCATTTGTAATCCCTCATAAACATGAATGTTACCACGCCAGGTATGTGTCAGTCACAGAGGGAGTGCATTAAACATGAATGGTAATGCCTTTTAATGCAGTGCCGTTAGACCCACTCATGCAGAGGTTATACTCTGGTTTTTCACATGCTTTAGTGCTTATGTCATTGTGGTGTTGCGTTTAACCTCTTATGAACCTGTTACACCGTGCTTATAAAGCTTAATGACTGCTCACAGGTGTTCACAAACGGAACACTATCGATAAAATACATCTTTGGTGTCAAATGTTGTAAAACCTCTTGTGGCCTTTTTATGCACTCCTTATCACCTGCAAAAGTCGTTATGCAGTGCTTATAAAGTGTTTATGAAGAGCTTATGAAGCTTCACGAACCATTCACAGGTCTCCACGAGCTGGATGCTCTCCAGGACCAGGAGGTGAAGGACTTCCGCAGTAAGATGTTCCGTATCAGCGAGGAGAAGATGCAGCGGGTACAGCTGATGACATGGAGCGAGTGGCTGCAGGCCTGCTTCTCTCCACAGCTGGAGCCAGGGGGAGGAGCCACAGACGGTGTCAACGACAAACAGGCCGAGGCCAGCCTCAAAGTCACCATGCATTTTGACCAGTCCCAGGTACCTGTCTGTACACACTGAGAGCACAATATGTCCTACCAGAAATACTTACACAAAGCAAAATATAACCAACAATAGGACCATTATCGCTCTCTTCTACTAGTCATCATTTACAATACTACACACCCCTGGCTGTCATCAGTCAGTAGTCATCATTTACAATACTACACACCCTCGGCTGTCATCAATCAGCAGTCATCATTTACAATACTACACACCCTCGGCTGTCATCAATCAGCAGTCATCATTTACAATACTACACACCCTCGGCTGTCATCAATCAGCAGTCATCATTTACAATACTACACACCCTTGGCTGTCATCAATCAGCAGTCTCCATTTACAATACTACACACCCTCGGCTGTCATCAGTAGTTATCATATACATACAACAGTATGCGGACAGACACTGAGTATACAAAACATTAAGAACTCCTGCTCTTTCCATGACGTAGACTGACCAGGTGAATCCAGGTGAAAGCTATGATCCCTTATTGATGTCACTTGTTAAATGCACTTCAATCAGTGTATATGAAGGGGAGGAGATGCGTTAAAGAAGGATTTTTAAGCCTGGAGACAATTGAGATATGGATTGGGTATGTGTGCCATTCAGAGGGTGAATGGGCAAGCCAAAATATTTAAATGCCTTTGAACGGGGTGTGGTAGTAGGTGCCAGTGGCACCGGTTTGTGTCAAGAATTGCAATGCTGCTGGGTTTTTAACGTTCAACAGTGTCCCATGTGTATCAAGAATGGTCCAACACCCAAAGGATATCCAGCCAACTTGACACAACTGTGGGAAGCAGGGGGGTGCAACTCAATATTAGGAAGGTGTTCCTAATGTTTGGTATACTCTGTAGGCTACAGACTAGTAAACAAACTCTCTCACACATATATTCTCCCCTCTCTTATCTCCTCTGTTGGCTGGCCCCTAATAGTACCTGGTCATGTGACAGTTGGCTGTCTGTTAATAGGACCTGGTCATGTGACAGTTGGCTGTCTGTTAATAGGACCTGGTCATATGACAGTTGGCTGGCCCCTAATAGGACCTGGTCATGTGACAGTTGGCTGTCTGTTAATAGGACCTGGTCATATGACAGTTGGCTGGCCCCTAATAGGACCTGGTCATGTGACAGTTGGCTGTCTGTTAATAGGACCTGGTCATATGACAGTTGGCTGGCCCCTAATAGGACCTGGTCATGTGACAGTTGGCTGTTTGTTAATAGGACCTGGTCATGTGACAGTTGGCTGGCCCCTAATAGGACCTGGTCATGTGACAGTTGGCTGTTTGTTAATAGGACTTGGTCATGTGACAGTTGGCTGTCTGTCACGCTCCTACCCAAAGGGCCTCTCCACTGATTGAACACATCCCTCTTTCTCCCCCACTCTCTCCTTTCTCCTCCCTCCCTTTCTCATCCCCCCTCCCTCCCTTTCTCATCCCCCCTCCCTACCTCCCTCCCTCCCTCTCTCTCCCCTCCCCCCCTCTCTCTCCCCTCCCCCCCTCTCTCTCCCCTCCCTCCCTCTCTCTCCCCTCCCTCCCTCTCTCCCCTCCTCCACCCTCTCTCTCGCTCTCCCCTCCCTCCCGCTCTCCCTTCCCCCCCCTCCCGCTCTCCCTTCCCCCTCCCTCTCTCTCTCTCCCACTCCCTCTCTCTTTATACCTCTCTCTCTCCCCCAATCACTCACACACACACACACACACACCCCTCTCACTATCAACCCCTCTTTATCTGAAATAAGTGTGTGTAGATTCGGTGGCATGCCAACAGATCAGCTCAGATCAACACACACATGCAACACACGCTAGGGTCACTAGCCCACTGCACAGTACATGGCCCAAACCCTTACCATCTGTGTTCTGTCCAGGTGGATGGAGGCAGGAAGTCAGTGTGTTATTTAGGAGTCCACATTAGGCACAGGAAGTGGACCTTTTTATTGTCTAGAGTCTTGTTAACTCCATTGGTTGGTTGGCCTGATTTTCAGTTGACTCTGTTATATCAAACCCTTATTTTACTACCTGTTTACATTATATTTACTTGGACATTACATTGTAAAACAGCAGTCGTTCACTTGAAGCTACAAGGTGCTATAGTTACCATTTTATTTGAGGCAATTACCTGAAAGTACCCATAGTTACCATAGTCGTAATGTCTTGGCTGGAAAGAAAGTGTGAAATAATTTCAATAATTATTACCGCTCTATTTGGAACTTGACCACTCTGGTCTGTGTCACCATGGTGATGTGCAGCAGCTGGTTGTCATGGCATTGTGAGTGGGTGAAGGCTGTGCCCTCATGACCAGGTTGGGCGCCAGGCTGCAAGGCAGGTCAGGTAGGGGTGTGTGTTTCTCTGTCTGAATGCTCTGTAAGCCTTCGGTGTCTGGCTGGGATTGTGTGTTAAGCCTAATCTATATTCCCCCCTCTAACGTTATTTTACTATTTTTCACCCTCTCTCCTCGCTATCTTTGAGATTTCACTTTGCAATATAGAACATGAAGTGCACCACACCATTTCTCTGGTCTCTGTCTGTCTCTGTGTTGTGTTGATGGTAATGTTCTCTCCATCCAGGACACAGCCAGTCTGAAGGTGTGCCCCAGCACCAGTCCCACTGAGCTGATGGAACAGGCTGTGAGGAAATGGCTGATGACCCACGGCCCAGAGGAGGACGGACGCCAGGCAGAGCAGTACGTTCTGAGGGTCAGCGATAAGCTGGAGTTCCTCTGTGGAGACCACCCCCTCATACAGTACAAGGTGACCCCTTACTCTTAGGCTAAACCTCAGTGCATACAGTGCAAAGGGACCCTAATGATGCCCTGTGACCCCTTAACCTTTAACCCCCAAACCCTCTGTGGAGTGCTTTCTTACCATCAAACTGCTCCCTTTCTCAGTCTCTTACCCTCTAGAGTTTCTGTGCAGTGCTGACCTCAACTCTCCTCTGAAAATGACCTTGTTTATCTCAACCATTCCTTAATGATTAATGTCATAACTAGTAAACTCTCTTCGACCGTAACGGTTAATGTTCCAAGGTCAGAGCGTGTGTAGGGAGCGGTCAGGTTAGGGTTGAGGAATGTCTCCTTGTGTTTAGCCATATACGAGACTCAGTGATCCAGGAACGGTCATCTGACTGATGTCCTAATAACGCCTCATTAATAACACTGTCTTCCTGGAACACATTACTGTTACTCACAGACCTGGTATGTGTGTATGACTGAATCCATCTGTGTATGAGTGTGTGTGTGTGTGTGTGTGTGTGATGAAGCAGACTGACTATTACGCCCTGTAGAAAAGGGTCCGGTCCCATTTGCTCTCGTTCCCGGAAAAGTGTTTCGATCCAGGAACCATCTGATCCACATACGTCATGTCTGTACATTAGATATGTGTTACATTCTATCTGTCTGTACATTAGATATGGGTTACATTCTATCTGTCTGTACATTAGATATGGGTTACATTCTATCTGTCTGTGCATTAGATATGGGTTACATTCTATCTGTCTGTGCATTAGATATGGGTTACATTCTATCTGTCTGTGCATTAGATATGGGTTACATTCTATCTGTCTGCGCATTGGATATGGGTTACATTCTATCTGTCTGCGCATTGGATATGGGTTACATTCTATCTGTCTGCGCATTAGGTATGGGTTACATTCTATCTGTCTGCGCATTAGATATGGGTTACATTCTATCTGTCTGCGCATTAGGTATGGGTTACATTCTATCTGTCTGCGCATTAGATATGGGTTACATTCTATCTGTCTGTACATTAGGTATGGGTTACATTATATCTGTCTGTACATTAGGTATGGGTTACATTCTATCTGTCTGTACATTAGGTATGGGTTACATTCTATCTGTCTGTGCATTAGGTATGGGTTATATTCTATCTGTCTGCGCATTAGATATGGGTTACATTCTATCTGTCTGCGTATTAGGTATGGGTTACATTCTATCTGTCTGTACATAAGGTATGGGTTACATTCTATCTGTCTGTACATTAGGTATGGGTTACATTTTATCTGTCTGTACATTAGGTATGGGTTACATTCTATCTGTCTGTACATTAGGTATGGGTTACATTCTATCTGTCTGTACATTAGGTATGGGTTACATTCTATCTGTCTGTACATTAGGTATGGGTTACATTCTATCTGTCTGTGTGCGTCTGATTTCTTCTCTCATCCCTCCTCAGTTTGTGTACCTTTTCTGTCCTCTCTTCAGAACATATAGGCTTGTGTGATATCTCTCTCTCTCTGTGTGTGTGTGTGTGTGTGTGTGTGTGTGTGTGTGTGTGTGTGTGTGTGTGTGTGTGTGTGTGTGTGTGTGTGTGTGTGTGTACGCACCATTCACATTTGTAAGGGGCGGCAGGTAGCCTAGCGGTTAAGAGCATTGGGCCAGTAACTGAAAGGTCTCTGGTTCGAATTTCGATTTCACTATGTGAAAAACCTGTCTGTGACTTGAGCGGAAGGCACTCAACCCTAATTACAAAATGTCCATTTGGATGTGTGTGTGTACCAAAGACGGCATACAGAATAGTACTCTCTGTGTGTTAACACCTCCTCTCCTCTCTGACCCAGTACATCAAAGCCTGTCTCCAGGCTAAGGAGTGTCCCCACCTGACCCTGGTCCAGGTCAGCACGGTCCAGACCATGTTCGAGAAGGAGATCTCTGCCATCGGAGCTGTGGTCAACCGCAAGAGCTCCAACCCCCCCTTACCTCTGCCCCCCAAGAGGAGGGGACCCTCGGTCAGTCACACTCTGTGTGTGTGTGTGTGTGAGGTGCATGTATGCGTTTGTGAGCCTTTTATTATCTCCAGACATTGCTAGCTGCTCTTAGCAGGTGCACTCTGACGTCATTCTGACGTTTCGTCTGGTTCTAAAGGTCGGTGTGCAGTTTAATTGGCTCATGCAGTTTTAATTGCTCATTAGGGCTTAATTGCCTGGTACCACGACGACTACATCCCACAGTGACAGGTGACATTGGACAGTAAATGACACCTGTCAATCAATGCTTCAAATGTCAATCATTACAACTAAATGTCAACATCAACAAGACTGCATCTGATCTGAAAAGAAGAAAGATGTTGGTCAGACAGTGATGTCTTGTGGTAGTTGGACCATTGACAGAAGGAGAAGTGAGTAGGGCTTCAAGCACAACAAGCCTGTATACCCAGCAGCTCTCCGGGAGGGTAGAGGATTGTTCTAGGTAGTGAGGAGAGGTTGAGCGAAGGACAGACTGTTCTTGTGGTGGTGTACTCGAGTCAGACATTACAAAAATATACATGTTGCATAGACACTCACCTAAATACACACACTGATACACAGTACCCACTCTTACATTCAAAAACACTCTTGTTTACACACACAACAACACACTTACAAAAGCACACTTTCGTTTAGACACACACACACACAGGAAGCGTGCTGCTTATTCATGTTTGTGGGCTGTAGCTGACGGCCAGTCATGTGGAGTGTTTTTCCTGCTGTGCTGACCTTCGCAAATCTACTCTGCTTGACAACAGTTTGACTCACCCTTCAGTGTGTGTGTGTGTTATTCCTACAGTAAATTATACCGTTCTTCTTGCTTACTCATGAAAATATTTCTCTCCTCTCGCTCTCTTTCCTCACCTCACTTCCTCCTTTCCTCTTCCCTCTGTTCCTGTCCTTCTCTCTCTCCTCTTCCCTCTGTTCCTCTCCCTCTCTCTCCTCTTCCCTCTGTTCCTCTCCCTCTCTCTCCTCTTCCCTCTGTTCCTGTCCTTCCCTCTCTCCTCTTCCCTCTGTTCCTCTCCCTCTCTCTCCTCTTCCCTCTGTTCCTCTCCCTCTCTCTCCTCTTCCCTCTGTTCCTCTTCCTCTCTCTCCTCTTCCCTCTGTTCCTCTTCCGCTCTCTCCTCTCTCCTCTTCCCTCTGTTCCTCTTCCTCGCTCTCCTCTTCCCTCTGTTCCTCTCCTTCCCTCTCTCCTCTTCCCTCTGTTCCTCTCCCTCTCTCTCCTCTTCCCTCTGTTCCTCTCCCTCTCTCTCCTCTTCCCTCTGTTCCTGTCCTTCTCTCTCTCCTCTTCCCTCTGTTCCTCTCCCTCTCTCTCCTCTTCCCTCTGTTCCTCTCCCTCTCTCTCCTCTTCCCTCTGTTCCTCTCCCTCTCTCTCCTCTTCCCTCTGTTCCTCTCCCTCTCTCTCCTCTTCCCTCTGTTCCTCTCCCTCTCTCTCCTCTTCCCTCTGTTCCTCTCCCTCTCTCTCCTCTTCCCTCTGTTCCTCTCCCTCTCTCTCTCCTCTTCCCTCTGTTCCTCTCCTTCTCTCTCTCCTCTTACCTCTGCTTCCTCTTCCTCTTCCCTCTGTTCCTCTCCCTCTCTCTCCTCTTCCCTCTGTTCCTGTCCTTCTCTCTCCTCTTCCCTCTGTTCCTCTCCTTCTCTCTCTCCTCTTACCTCTGCTTCCTCTTCCTCTTCCCTCTGTTCCTCTCCCTCTCTCTCCTCTTCCCTCTGTTCCTCTCCCTCTCTCTCCTCTTCCCTCTGTTCCTCTCCTTCTCTCTCCTCTTCCCTCTGTTCCTCTCCCTCTCTCTCCTCTTCCCTCCGTTCCTCTCCCTCTCTCTCCTCTTCCCTCCGTTCCTCTCCCTCTCTCTCCTCTTCCCTCTGTTCCTGTCCTTCTCTCTCTCCTCTTCCCTCTGTTCCTCTCCCTCTCTCTCCTCTTCCCTCTGTTCCTCTCCCTCTGTTCCTCTCCTTCTCTCTTTCCTCTGTTGCTCTTCTTCTCTCTCTCTCTCTCTCTCTAGCAAGTGCAGACGTGTGTATGGGAGGTGTCCACCCAGTATAAGATCGTCCTAATCAAAGGCAGCAAGGTGAACGCTGAGGAGACGGCAAAGGTAACCACTGATGATGATTACTTGATAGCAAACCTGGAATTTTTGTTGCATTTTTTTGTGTTTGCACTGAGATGTACAGTACCAGTCAAAAGTTTGGACACACCTACTCATTCAAGGGTTTTTCTATATTTTTACTATTTTCTACATTGTAGAATAATAGTGAAGACATCAAAACTAGGAAATAACACATTGAATCATGTAGTAACCAAAAAAGTGTTAAACAAATCAAAATATATTTTATATTTGAGATTATTCAAATAGCCACCCTTTGCCTTCATGACAGCTTTGAACACTCTTGGCATTCTCTCAACCAGCTTCACCTGGAATGCTTTTCCAACAGTCTTGAAGGAGTTCCCACATATGCTGAGCACTTGTTGTCTGCTTTTCCTTCACTCTGCCGTCCGACTCATCCCAAACCATTTCATTGGGTTGAGGTTGGGTGATTGTGGAGGCCAGGTCATCTGATGCAGCACTCCATCACTCTCCTTCTTGGTCAAATAGCCCTTACACAGCCTGGAGGTGTGTTGGATCATTGTCTTGTTGAAAAACAAATGTCCCACTAAGCCCAAACCAGGTGGGATGGCGTATCGCTGCCGAATGCTGTGGTAGCCATGCTGGTTAAGTGTGCCTTGAATTCTAAATAAATCACAGACCGTGTCACCAGCAGAGCACCCCCACACCATAACACCTCCTCCTCCATGCTTTACGGTGGGAACTACACATGCGGTGATCATCCGTTCACCCACACCGCATCTTACAAAGACACAGCGGTTGGAACCAAAAATCTCATATTTGGACTCCAGACCAAAGGACAAATTTCCACCGGTCTCATGTCCATTGCTCGTGTTTCTTGGCCCAAGCAGGTCTCTTCTTATTATTGGTGTCCTTTAGTAGTGGTTTCTTTGCAGCAATTCGACCATGAAGGCCTGATTCACGCAGTCTCCTATGAACAGTTGATGTTGAGATGTGTCTGTGACTTGAACTCTGTGAAGCATTTATTTGGGCTGCAATTTCTGAGGCTGGTAACTCTAATGAACTTATCCTCTGCAGCAGAGATAACGCTGGGTCTTCCATTCCTGTGGCAGTCCTCATGAGAGCCAGTTTCATCATAACGCTTGATGGTTTTTGTGACTGCACTTGAAGAAACTTTCAAAGTTCTTGACATTTTCGGTATTGACTGACCTTCATGTCTTAAAGTAATGATGGACTGTCGTTTCTCTTTGCTTAGTTGAGCTGTTCTTGCCATAATATGGACTTGGTAAATGACTAAAATGTAAATGTGTTTTACTAAATAAGGCTATCTTCTGTATGCCCCCCTACCTTGTCTCAACACAACTGATTGGCTCAAACGCATTAAGAAGGAAAGAAATTCCACAAATTAACTTTTAAGAAGGCACACCTGTTAATTGAAATGTATTCCAGGTGACTACCTCATGAAGCTGGTTGAGAGAATGCCAAGAGTGTGCAAAGCTGTCATCAAGGCAAAGGGTGGCTACTTTGAAGAATCTCAAATATAAAATATATTTTGATTTGTTCAACACTTTTATGGTTACTACATGATTCCATATGTGTTATTTCATAGTTTTGATGTCTTCACTATTATTCTACAATGTAAAACATAGTAAAAATAAAGAAAAACCCTTGAATGAGTTGGTGTGTCCAAACTTTTGCCTGGTAGTGTAGTTATTACCCATGGGCAGTAGAGCACTGTTAGCTCTACACTTTGACCCTATTATGATTAACTAAACCCCCTTCCCCTCTCCTCTCTCTCTTCAGGTCCAGGTGCGTGCAGGCTTGTTCCACGGCACAGAGCTGCTGTGTAAGCCAGCGGTGAGCAGCGAGAGCAGCGGACACACGGAACATGTGTGGAACCGCACGCTAGAGTTCGACATCGCCGTGAGCGACCTGCCGCGCATGACCCGCCTATGCTTTGCCGTCTACGCCGTCATGGACAAGGTCAAGAAGCAGAAGTCCACCAAGAACTCCCACATCAACAAGTACCAGACCATCCGCAAGGCCGGCAAAGTGGTATAACACACACACAAAGCACAGACATGCGCACACACACACACACACACACACACACACACACACAGACACTTTATATTTATCTCTGTCCCCTCTTTTGCTCTCGCTCTCTCTTCTTCTCACTCTCCCTCTCTCTCTCTCCGTCTCTCTGCAGCACTACCCTGTAGCCTGGGTGAACACCATGGTGTTTGACTATAAAGGACAGCTGAAGACTGGAGATATCATCCTTCACAGCTGGTCTTCCTTTCCTGGTGAGCACATACACACCCTCATGCACTTTACAAACACTTGAATGAACCTACACACACTCACACCTACACACACATTTCTGAAACTCACCTTCATACTTGTACACAAAATGTTAGTGGCATGTATGAGTGATTTTTCTGTGTGTTCCCCAGATGAACTTGAAGAGATGCTGAACCCCATAGGAACCATCCAGACCAACCCGTACACTGAGAACGCTACAGCACTCCACATCCACCTCCCTAACTACAACCCTCAACCCATCGTATTCCCCCCCTTCGACAAGGTGAGGACACACACACACACACACACACACACACTGACGTATTCAAACATGGTTGTCATTATGAAATATTTCTACCACTGATATGGATGTGTGTGATCTACCCCTGCAGATTCTGGAGAAAGCTGCAGAGATCGCTGGGTCAAGTGACTGCTCGCCTATGGTACTGTCGTGAGTTCCAACCACTCAAACACACACATACCTAGACACACGCAAACACTTACACACATACATACATACGTACCCCTTCCATCACACACAAATACTTACACACATACATACATACGTACCCCTTCCATCACACACAAGCGCTCCCTTTACTCCAGAGCAGCAGGCGCCAGGCATGGTGCAAGCATTTCTAGTACAGAAAGACAGACACCAAATGTGTCAGAGGGGAGGAAGGATATTGCTGTGACTGGTTTCCAGGGCAACCCAGTCAGTTCTGATCCTGATCCAAGATGGTGCACTGTCACAATAGTGTCTCTCTGAGGAATCTGAGGCTAAGATCAGCCCTCCTGTTCCACGTGCCACACGCGCACACACACACACACACACATACACACACACGTCAACCATCCTAAAGACCCTGTGGGACAGGACACAGATAGTTACGTAACACCATGTGACACAGAGGGCTTGCCAAAACATGCCCCTTGCAGGGAGATGTGTGTGTATGATGGAGGTTTTCGTACGGTCTCAAGCTTCACGCTCTTATTCTGTGTGTCGACTAACAATGTTTCATTGTTGATCCATAAAGCAATCAAACATGCATGCAAGTACAGATCTATTTTTATCTCTCTAATGGGGGATAGGATTACATGCAGGGGACTCCCGAGTGGCGCAGCAGTCTAAGGCACTGCATCGCAGTGCTAGAGGCGTCACTACAGACCCGGGTTCGATCTCGGGCTGTATCACAACCGGCCGTGATCGGGAGTCCAATAGGGCGGCGCACAATTGGCCCATCGTTGTCTGGGTTAGGGGAGGGTTTGGCTGGGGGGCTTTACTTGGCTCATCGCGCTCTAGTGACTCCTTGTGGCGGGCCGGGCGCCTGCAGGCTGACCTCAACGGGGTTTCCTCCGACACATTGGTGCGGCTGGCTTCCGGGTTAAGCGGGCGGGTGTTAAGAAGCGCGGTTTGGCGGGTCATGTTTCGGAGGACGCATGACGCGACCTTCGCCCCCCAAGCCCGTTGGAGAGTTGCAGCGATGAGACAAGATCGAATTGTTTACATGCAGTGTACTCTGATTCCAGATCTGTGGTTAATGGTAACATCTACCTTTAACACCCCATGCTACTTCTCTGTACATAATGTGATTTCTTAACCTCTGCTGCCACCTAGTGGTGACTAACCACCCCTGCTGTTTCCCCACAGGGCCGAGGCGGTAAGAAGTTCCACATTGAGCTGAAGGAGATCATGGAGAGGGACCCTCTGTCCCAGCTGTGTGAGAACGAGAAGGACCTCATCTGGACACTACGCTACGACTGCATGGAGAACTTCCCCCAGTCACTGCCCAAACTGCTGCTCTCCGTCAAGTGGAGCAAACATGAGGACATGGCCCAGGTACACACTGTGACACATGAACATGGCCTGTGTATTGACAGTGTTCTGTAACAACAATCAATTCCTTCTCCAGGGAAATAAACTATTCTAACCAGTCTGATGACAATGTTGTCTGTGAGTGTGCCTCAATGGTCAGACTCTAAATGGACCCCTAGCCCATACCACTATGCCCCTCATCATTCCCCTTCAAAGATCTGCTGTGCTCCTGTATTGGTTAGTAATCATAGTGAATGATCTCTGTCTCTCAGCTCCAGGCCTTGCTGCAGATCTGGCCCAAGCTGAGTCCCAGGGATGCTCTGGAGCTGCTGGACTTTAACTACCCAGACCAGTACGTCAGAGAGTACGCCGTGGGCTGCCTGAGGGACATGAGGTAGTCTACACACGCTCACAGACACACATACCTATTCCTAGTTCACTTACTGTTGTAATGACTTTATCACCGCCCATCTCCCCCTCTCTCTTCCTCTCACCCCCTCTTCCTCTCACCCCCTCTTCCCTCTTCCCTCCTCCCCCCCCCCCCCCACCACCCCCCCCCAGTGATGAGGAGTTGTCTCAGTACCTGCTCCAGCTGGTCCAGGTGTTACGTTATGAACCCTACTATGACTGTGCGCTCACCCGCTTCCTGCTGAACAGAGCCCAGTGCAACCGCAACATAGGACACTTCCTCTTCTGGCATCTCAGGTGAGAGAGGGAGACGTGGTGTGTACATGAAAGTGTGTAAGGGTGTGTGTTTGTGTGTGTGTAAGGGTGTGTAAGGGTGTGTGTGCATATGAAAGAGAAAGAGCATGTGTGCAAAGAACCAAAATACATTTTCCTCTATACAGGCTGTATTTGTTGGTGGTGTGTGATGTGATGTGCGTTAACCCACCCCAGGCATGACTGTAACTATATGGTGACTGTAACTATATGGTGACTGTGCTGCCCCCTGCAGGTCAGAGATGCACATGCCAGTCGTCTCTGTCCAGTTCTCTCTCATTCTGGAGGCCTACTGTCGCGGCAGCATCCCTCACATTGAGGTCCTGAAGAAACAGGTAAGGACCCCAACACACACACTCGCGCATGCACGCACACACACACACGCCCTGACTCCAACCTTAAGCTGTGAATGAATCACTACATACATCTAATTCTGTCAACACCTCTAATTCTATAGTTTCCTCTGTCAGTTCAGAATGGGGTTATTTATAAAGAAGTCAGATGACAGCAGCCTGACCTCTAACCTCTGACCTCTACCCGCTTCCTGTCCACTGCTGTCCATCCCTCCTCTCCTTCCTGTTTTGGAGTTAGCTACCACACTGTGGGATGTTTCAGGAAGCCCATGCTGTCATGCGTAGCATCCGTGTCATATTTGAAAGGCAATTGCATTATAGTGCATAAATACAGCATATATCTGTGGTGTAATCTCATCATTATTTCATTATTACATCACGTTGCTTCTATGTTGTAATGACATTACGCCCCTTCTCTCCCTATAGGTGGAGGCTCTGAGCAAGCTGAAGTCTGTAAATGAGCTGATCAAGCTGGGCACCATCAAGAACGCCCGCAGTAAGACCAAGGAGGCCATGCTCACCAAGGAGGCCATGATGACCTGTCTGAGACAGAGTGGCTACACAGAGACCCTCTCTGACCTGCACTCCCCTCTCAACCCCAGCGTCCTGCTCTCTGGAATCAAGTAAGGGCCAGGGGGAGAGAGTTAGGTCTAAGGGGTTAGAGGGTGATGTGGGTGGACGACTTTGATTTGACTCCTTTTTTCCCTCGTTCTTCTTCTTGCTCTATTTTTCACTTTTTCACATTTCTCCCCCTATTTCTCTCTCCCCTCCTCCATGCTCTCCCCTCCTCCCAGTGTGGAGAAGTGTCGGTACATGGACTCTAAGATGAAGCCTCTGTGGATCGTCTACAACAACAAGCTGCTGGGGGGAGACACCCTGGGAATCATCTTCAAGAATGGAGACGGTACGAGGGGGAGGTGGATCTAACATTTAGATTTACATTTTAGTCATTTAGCAGACGCTCTTATCCAGAGCGACTTACATGAGCAATTAGGTTTAAGTGCCTTGCTCAAGGACACATCAACAGATTTTTCACCTAGTCAGCTCAGGGATTCGAACCAGCGACCTTTCGGTTACTGGCCCAACGCCCTTAACTGCTAGGCTACCTGCCTCTAAGAGGAAATGTAAGATCACTAAAGTTCAGGGGTAGAGGAGAGTGAGGGAAGAATAGTGAGGTCAAGATGGAGGGATGTGTATTATGGAAGGTGATTGAAGATGGAAGTATGAATGAAAGACTAATGGTGTTACACTCATTTCTCTCTCCAGACCTGAGACAAGACATGTTGACACTGCAGATCTTGAGGTTGATGGACCTGCTATGGAAGGAGGCCAATCTGGACCTTAGGTGTGTATAT
This sequence comes from Coregonus lavaretus, assembly GCF_964263955.1. NCBI lineage: Eukaryota > Metazoa > Chordata > Actinopteri > Salmoniformes > Salmonidae > Coregonus > Coregonus lavaretus. The sequence continues at coordinate 81,330 of NW_028162082.1, forward strand.
TAATATAAAAGGGGTGTGTGTGTGTCCCCTCAGGCGGACTCTGTGTCAGTAAGGCTTGTTTGTTCCTGCTCTCTGTAGGGAAGGGGAAGCTGTGTTGGGGGGGGGGGGGGGGGGGGGGGCTTAATC
>NW_028162081.1:5000-27500 GCF_964263955.1 Coregonus lavaretus
TAAAACTTTTTTTTCAACCACTCCACACATTTCTTGTTAACAAACTATAGTTTTGGCAAGTCGGTTAGGACATCTACTTTGTGCATGACACAAGTCATTTTTCCAACAATTGTTTACAGACAGATTATTTCACTTATAATTCACTGTATCACAATTCCAGTGGGTCAGAAGTTTACATACACTAAGTTGACTGTGCCTTTAAACAGCTTGGAAAATTCCAGAAAATGATGTCATGGCTTTAGAAGCTTCTGATAGGCTAATTGACATCATTTGAGTCAATTGGAGGTGTACCTGTAGATGTATTTCAAGGCCTACCTTCAAACTCAGTGCCTCTTTGCTTGACATCATTGGAAAATCAAAAGAAATCAGCCAAGACCTCAGAAAAGACATTGTAGACCTCCACAAGTCTGGTTCATCCTTGGGAGCAATTTCCAAATGCCTGAAGGTACCACGTTCATCTGTACAAACAATAGTACGCAAGTATAAACACCATGGGACCACGCAGCCGTCATACCGCTCAGGAAGGAGACGCGTTCTGTCTCCTAGAGTTGAACGTACTTTGGTGCGAGAAGTGCAAATCAATCCCAGAACAACAGCAATGGACCTTGTGAAGATGCTGGAGGAAACAGGTACAAAAGTATCTATATCCACAGTAAAACAAGTCTTATATCGACATAACCTGAAAGGCCGCTCAGCAAGGAAGAAGCCACTGCTCCAAAACCGCCATAAAAAAGCCAGACTACGGTTTGCAACTGCACATGGGGAAAAGGATCGTACTTTTTGGAGAAATGTCCTCTGGTCTGATGAAACAAAAATATAACTGTTTGGCCATAATGACTATCGTTATGTTTGGAGGAAAAAGGGAGTAGCTTGCAAGCCGAAGAACACCATTCCAACTGTGAAGCACGGGGGTGGCAGCATCATGCTCTGGGGGTGATTTGCTGCAGGAGGGACTGGTGCACTTCACAAAATAGATTGCATCATGAGGAAGGAAAATTATGTGGATATATTGAAGCAACATCTCAAGACATCAGTCAGGAAGTTAAAGCTTTGTCGCAAATGGGTCTTCCAAATGGACAATGACCCCAAGCATACTTCCAAAGTTGTGGCAAAATGGCTTAAGGACAACAAAGTCAAGGTATTGGAGTGGCCATCACAATGCCCTGACCTCCATCCTATAGAAAATGTGTAGGCAGAACTGAAAAGGCATGTGCGAGCAAGGAGGCCTACAAACCTGACTCAGTTACACCAGCTCTGTCAGGAGGAATGGGCCAAGATTCACCCAACTTATTGTGGGAAGCTTGTGGAAGGCTACCCAAAACGTTTGACCCAAGTTAAACAATTTAAAGGCAATGCTACCAAATACTAATTGAGTGTTTGTAAACTTCTGACCCACTGGGAATGTGATGAAAGAAATAAAAGCTTAAATAAATAATTCTCTCTACTATTATTCTGACATTTCACATTCTTAAAATAAAGTGGTGATCCTAACTGACCTAAAACAGGGAATTTTTACTAGGATTAAATGTCAGAAATTGTGAAAACCTGAGTTTAAATGTATTTGGCTAAGGTGTATGTAAACTTCCGACTTCAACTGTATATTGTATTTTTTGTTGGAATTGCCCTGGTTTTGGTGGGGATGGTGACCCACATGGGGACGCCGTCCTTGTCACTTTGGGACGGCTTCAGGTGTGTTACTGAAGCTACTGTCACTGTGGAGGAGTTTCTGGTCGCCGTAGGAGAGAAGGTAGGCTATGAAAATGTTGCCTATGCATCACGGATGAATAAAGTGTGGTGGTTTTTCTTAAAGAAGAGCGTCTTGTCGATCGGATGGTTGTGCATGGCATACTTCTTAAAGGAATGTTTATTCAAGTTACGCCGCTTTTTTCTCCGTCAACAAGGGTAATGATTTCAAATGTACCGCCGTTTATTCCCAATGAGCTATAGGAGCGCGAGTTATTGCGGTTTGGGAATTTTGCAAGTTCAATTAAAATTGTCCTGTTGGGTTGCAAACACCCTGCTCTGAAACAGGTTATGTCGTTTTGGCGACAGGTGTTTATGTTTTTGGACTCACCGGAGCAGACTTTGGAGTTATCATTTAAAGTAAAGTATGACAACAGATTGTATATGGCTTATGCTAGTACGGGTAGTCAACAGTGTTTTGAATGTAGGGATGTTAGCCATAAGCGACATGCTTGCCCGAAAAGGGAGAAGGCGGATGGCGGGACACAGTTGGTCGAGGAGATACCCAGTACAAGTGATGGGGTACAGGAGGAGGTTCAGGTGGAGCTAGTGTACCAGGTAGTGGAGGAGATGTCCATTACGAGTAATGGGGTACAGGAGGGGGTTCAGGTGGGGCTAGTCTCCCAGGCAGCTGGCGATGACTCAATTTACAATCTAGACTTTTGGGAAATCTGTTAAATAGGCAGATTTTTTTCACGCTGATAAGTTTGTGAGGTCAACTGTGGTGTTACAGAAGACGGTGGGGTTAGACCAGTTGAGTGTGAAGAAGCGTTTCCGCTGGAGGAAATGTGTTACTTCTGTCACGGCAGCAAAAGGTTGTGGGTAAAGGTTAAGAGAAAATTCAAACAATGATGTTTATCATGCCTCATAGGGTGCTTTTTTCTCTTTGTCTGGTTTCTTTGTGGTTTCTTCTGTTTTTCCTTTCCCTTTTCTATATGGAGGTACTAAGGGTAGGTTCTCTCAATATTAGTGGGGGAAGGGACAGGAATAAGAGGGCTTGGGTATTAGAAGTAATAAAACAGAAAAGGCTTAAATGTCGTTTTTCTACAGGAGATACATAGTGATGAGGCTAATGATGTTGACTGGGGTATGTGGTGGGAGGGACAGCATATACTCAGTCATGGTACTAATTTCAGTGCTGGGGTGGCAATTTTGTTTTCCTCAGGCTTAGGGGTGACTGTGGTATCTACAACAGAGATTGTCAAGGGTCGGGTTTTATTGGTCAAGGCGGATGTTTTTATTTTATTTTGTACGTTTATGCTCCTAAATGAGGATACAGAGTGTATTGCTGTATTTGATCAAATAAAGGAAACCTGAAGACAGTGTGACGAAGAGGGGTGTATGGTTTTGGGGGGGGGGGACTGGAACTGTACAGTGGATTGTACTGATGATCGCACTGCTGAAGAACCTCACCTGCGGTCAGCAATTTGTCTGTCTGGTCTACTAACTGAGTTTGAGCTTTCTGATGTGTGGAGAGTAAGAAATGCAAAAGTTAGGCAGTACACTAAAGAGGCTAAAGATTAATGAAGGTCGTGTCAGTGCAGCAAGGTTAGACAGGTTGTATGTATCTGAGCACTACTGTAGTAGGGTTGTAAGGTGTGACGTTACTCCTGTGGGTTTTCCTGATCACCATATTGTCACTGTTGATATTCACTTGTCCTGTCCACGAAGGTCATCACCTTATTGGTATTTTAATGTTAAGTTATTACATGACGCCATGTTTTGTGAAAAGTTGTTGTTGTTTTGGGAAAAATGTAGGGTTATTAAATTGAGTTTTGAGTCCTTGAGGCAATGGTGGGTGGTTGGGAAGGCCCAAATACGTTTGTTTGAAGTTAAAGAGACTATCAAATCAAATCAAATGTTATTTGTCACGTGCCGAATACAGCAGGTGTAGATCTTACAGTGAAATGCTTACTTACAAGCCCTTAACCAACAATGGAGTTTTAAGAAAAATAAGTGTTAAGTGAAACATAGATAACTAAAAAATAACAAATAATTAAAGAGCAGCAGAGCCCTTGACATCAGATCTATTGAATTGGAGTCACTCAGACCAGTCATGAACTTACAGGACAAAAGACATGAACAGAGGTTGTTTATTTTTTTAGGGGGTAGTTCAGCTTTAATATTGCAGATAGATTGTAGCTTCCATCAATGTAATTGTCTGCATCATTTCCAATATATATATATATACATATACATACACATATAAATACATACATATACACATACATACATACATATAACTACATATACAGTGGCTTGCGAAAGTATTCACTCCCCTTGGCATTTCTCCTATTTTGTTGCCTTAGAACCTGGAATTTAAATGGATTTTTTGGGGGTTTGTATCATTTGATTTACACAACATGCCTACCACTTTGAAGATGCAAAATATTTTTTCTGGTGAAACAAACAAGCAATCAGACAAAAAAAACAGAAAACTTGAGCGTGCATAACTATTCACTCCCTCCCCCCCTCCCCCAAAGTCAATACTTTGTAGAGCCACCTTTTGCAGAAATTACAGCTGCAAGTCTCTTGGGGTATGTCTCTATAAGCTTGGCACATCTAGCCACTGGGATACTTGCCTATTCTTCAAGGCAAAACTGCTCCAGCTCCTTCAAGTTGGATGGGTTCCGCTGGTGTACAGCAATCTTTAAGTCATACCACAGATTGTCAATTGGATTGAGGTCTGGGCTTTGACTAGGCCATTCCAAGACATTTAAATGTTTCCACTTAAACCACTCGAGTGTTGCTTTAGCAGTATGCTTAGGGTCATTGTCCTGATGGAAGGTGAACCTCCGTCCCAGTCTCAAATCTCTGGAAGACTGAAACAGATTTCCCTCAAGAATTTCCCAGTATTTAGTGCCATCCATCAATTCTGACTAGTTTCCCAGTCCCTGCCAATGAAAAACATCCCCACAACATGATGCTGCCACCACCATGCTTCACTGTGGGGATGGTGTTATTGGGGTGAAGAGAGGTGTTGGGTTTGCGCCAAACATAGTGTTTTCCTTGATGGCCAAAAAGCTCAATTTTAGTCTCATCTGACCAGAGTACCTTCTTCCATATGTTTGGGGAGTCTCCCACATGCCTTTTTGCGAACACCAAATGTGTTTGCTTATTTTATTCTTTAAGCAATGGCTTTTTTCTGGCCACTCTTCCGTAAAGCCCAGCTCTGTGGAGTGTACGGCTTAAAGTGATCCTATGGACAGATAATCCAATCTCCGCTGTAGAGCTTTGCAGCTCCTTCAGGGTTATCTTTGGTTTATTTGTTGCCTCTCTGATTAATGCCCTCCTTGCCTGGTCCGTGAGTTTTGGTGGGCGGACCTCTCTTGGCAGGTTTGTTGGGGTGCCATAGTCTTTACATTTTTTCATTATGGATTTAATGGTGCTCCGTGGGATGTTCAAAGTTTCAGATATTTTTTTATAACCCAACCCTGATCTGTACTTCGCCACAACTTTGTCCCTGACCTGTTTGGAGAGCTCTTTGGTCTTCATGGTGCTGCTTGCTTGGTGGTGCCCCTTGCTTAGTGGTGTTGCAGACTCTGGGGCCTTTCAGAACAGGTGTATATATACTGAGATCATGTGACAGATCATGTGACACTTAGATTGCACACAGGTGGACTTTGTTTATCTAATTATGTGACTTCTGAAGGTAATTGATTGCACCAGATCTTATTTAGGGGCTTCATAGCAAAGGGGGTGAATACATATGCACGCACCACCTTTCCGTTATTTATTTTTTAGAATTATTTTAAACAAGTTGTATTTTTCATTTCACTTCACCAATTTGGACTATTTTGTGTATGTCCATTACATGAAATCCAAATAAAAATCAATTTTAAATTAAAAGTTGTAATGCAACAAAATAGGAAAAACGTCAAGGGGGATGAATACTTTTGCAAGGCACTGTACATACATATATACATATATATATATATATATATATATATATATATATATATATATATATATATATATCCTTAAAAAAAAAAAAAAAAAACATTATTACTTTCTAACCCAACCACCCCTTCCCCTAATTGGAGTAAACTAGTGAACAACAACGCTTAGGCCTCGATTCCAGCTTATACATACTATATACATTTCATGGACATTTTATTATATATATTTTCAAAGAAGCGTGGATCATCATTATTTGGTCCTTAAAGGTTAATGAGCCATATCTGTTTATGGTCCAATAACGTATTTAAAATCATCCATCTACCTTGTGGATGTGTTTGGACAATTTGCACATTTCAATCAAAATTACTGTTAATTAATATCATCACCCACCCCCCCCCACCCCCCCCCCCCCCCCCCCCCCCAGTCCTTTTTCCACACAACTTCATCTACAATTGTTGAGTGAGTTTCCATTAGAAAGTACCATAGTGATTGAGTGTCCATATAGCTGTACCATGATATTTGCATTGCTACTAAGTAACCCTCCAATTGTTATCCACTATTCCACCCACTAAAACCCCTCCCCATCCCAAGTTGGGTTGTCATCCCAGTGACCGGCAGACCACCCCCGTCCCCCCGGATCCCTTGGCCCCCCGATAGGCCAGGACCCATCCTTCGAGAGAAAGCATGCAAGATTGAGCAAAAAGATCAGATCCACCCCTTCCCCTGAAACACACACATGCTGTTCCCCAGTTGTGACCATATCCCCAAGCATCTCTGTGCAGTCAGACCTTTTATTATTTTGTGCCACCAGGGCCACAATAATATGCCCCCTCTCTGATTGTCCGAGTGTGACCCACTCCCCATGGGTTACTGCAGCCAGTGTTGCCAGCACTGCCACTACCTGGGTGGGGGTACCCATTTACATTACATTTTAGTAATTTAGCAGACACTCTTATCCAGAGCGACTTACAGTTAGTGAGTGCATACATGTTTTTTTCATTTCTTTTTTTTCATACCCCACCGGAATCCCCACCGACTAGGTACAAGGTCGTCAAGGTTCTCATTAGCAGCTTTGAGAATTTCCTTGTATAATATGCTCTCCCATCAGGGGGCTCTGGCTTTGTAGGACCAACCCTGCCAGGCAGGCTCAGAATCTTTAGGGGGCGGTACTGCTCTAGTAGGTCTCTGACCGCATTTATCTTTCTGTTTTGGCTGTATATAGGCAACTTACAGCAGGGCCATAAAACAGATGGGGACTTCTCTTTGGTGTTTGGGTCGCTCAGGTGGGTGTCTAGGGTATAGGGTTGGGGACCGTTCCATCATGATAGGACAATAAAAACATTAATTAGATGTATACTTTATTTTAAAATGTATATCCCTCATCTGCACAAAATTGAAAGCTCTCTCACAACCCCTGTTCACAGACACATGTTGGTTCTGAGGTTGTTTTTACATGAAAGAAGTGTGCCTACATTCGGTCTCGTTTTGCTACCCTCAAGGATATGGATATTTTTTTTACCTAGGGCAGTCGACATTGCAACGCAAACAGATGGTCTGCCTTCGTCTCCCTGATGGGAAGGTGACCACGGATGACGATGAGATGCGCCAACATGCCGTGGATTTCTACTCTGCGGGGAGGATTGTGATCCTCTGTGTGCTGAACAATTGTTAAATGGACTTCCTCAATTGGGCCCTGAGCAGAGAGCTGCTTTGGACTCAGACATTACTCTGCAGGAGCTGTCCTGTCAGTAGCTGAGTGTAGATGCGGTGAGGAATCAAGCGCAGGAAACACGGGCGTTCGTCAACAGACTTTAGTAACAAAAATACAGCACCAAACAGGCGAACAGCCAACCCAACCGGGAGGCAAAATACAAAGTACGCACAACACACACAGTGCGTAAAAATGACGATAGCGCACACAGTGCGGACTCTCGGAAAACAACAATCCAGAGAGTAAATACCAAAGAGCAACAGCTTGACAAATAAACAATACCACATAACACCTGCCCCCACACACGAAAACTAAATAGGCAACCAAATCAAACACTAACAAGGGACAGGTGTACAAACAGACAAAACCAAACAAACATGAAACATCGAACGGTGGCAGCTAGTACTCCGGGGACGACGACCGCCGAAGCCTGCCCGAACAAGGAAGAGGAGCAGCCTCGGCCGAAACCGTGACAGTACCCCCCCCTTGACGCGCGGCTCCAGCCGTGCGCCGATCCCGGCCTCGGGGACGACCAGGACGACGCGGAGCAGGGCGCGTAGGATGACCCCGATGGAACTCGGTCAGCAGGGACAGGTCTAATATGTCCCTCCTCGGCACCCAGCACCGCTCCTCCGGGCCGTACCCCTCCCACTCCACGAGATATTGGAGACCCCCCATCCGGCGTCTCGAATCAAGGATGGACCTCACAGTGTACGCCGGAGCCCCCTCGATGTCCAACGGGGGCGGAGGAGTCTCTTCTATCTCATAGTCCTGGAGTGGACCAGCTACCACCGGCCTGAGGAGAGACACATGGAACGAGGGGTTAATATTCCTGTAATCAATAGGCAGTTCTAACCTGTAACACACCTCGTTCAACCTCCTCAGGACTTTGAATGGCCCCACAAACCGCCGACCCAGCTTCCGGCAGGGCAGGCGGAGGGGCAGGTTTCTGGTCGAGAGCCAGACTCGATCTCCAGGTGCGTACACAGGCCCCTCACTGCGGTGGAGATCGGCGCTCGTCTTATGCCGACGGATGGCCCGCTGCAGATGAACGTGGGCAGCGTTCCATGTCTCCTCCGAGCGCCGCACCCACTCATCCACCGCAGGGGCCTCGATCTGGCTCTCGTGCCAAGGTGCCAGAACCGGCTGGTACCCTAACACACACTGGAAAGGGGTTAGTTGGGTGGAGGAGTGGCGGAGAGAGTTCTGTGCCATCTCGGCCCACGGAACGTATCTCGCCCACTCCTCCGGCCGGCCCTGGCAATAAGACCTCAGAAACCTACCCACATCCTGGTTGACACGTTCAACCTGCCCATTACTCTCCGGGTGGTAACCCGAGGTAAGGCTCACCGAAACCCCCAACCGTTCCATAAACGCTCTCCACACTCTGGAGGTGAACTGGGGGCCTCGATCAGACACTATATCCTCGGGTACCCCATAATGCCGGAAGACATGGGTAAACAGAGCCTCAGCGGTCTGTAGGGCAGTAGGGAGACCCGGCATGGGAAGGAGACGACAGGCCTTCGAGAACCGATCCACAACGACCAGGATGGTAGTATTCCCCTGTGAGGGGGGAAGGTCTGTAACAAAATCCACCGAGAGGTGGGACCAGGGTCGTTGTGGAACGGGCAGGGGTTGTAGCTTACCCCTGGGCAAATGTCTGGGCGCCTTACACTGGGCACACACCGAACAGGAGGAGACATAAACCCTCACATCCCTGGCTAACGTTGGCCACCAGTACTTAGTGCTAAGGCAGTGAACTGTCCGGCCGATACCTGGATGTCCAGAGGAGGGGGACGTATGAGCCCAATAAATGAGGCGATCGCGTACCTCGAGCGGAACGTACGTCCGACCCACTGGACACTGTGGAGGACTTGGGTCGGTGCGTAACGCCCGCTCGATCTCTGCATCGACCTCCCATACCACCTGTGCCACCAGACAAGACTTTGGTAGTATGGGAGTGGGCTCAACGGACCTCTCCTCCGTGTCATACCGCCGAGACAGGGCATCTGCCTTCCCGTTCTGGGACCCAGGGATGTAAGTGATTTTAAACACAAACCGGGCTAGAAACATAGTCCAGCGGGCCTGGCGAGGATTCAGTCTCCTAGCTGCCCGGATGTATTCCAGGTTACGGTGGTCAGTCAAAATGAGGAAAGGGTGTTGAGCCCCCTCAAGCCAATGCCTCCACACCTTTAGGGCCTGTACCACGGCTAACAGCTCCCTGTCCCCTACGTCATAATTCCGCTCCGCCGGACTGAGTTTCTTAGAATAAAAAGCACAGGGGCAGAGTTTAGGTGGTGTGCCAGACCGTTGTGAGAGAACGGCCCCAATACCGGCCTCGGACGCGTCTACCTCTACCTGGAATGGTAAAGCGGGATCCGGATGCGCCAACACCGGCGCCGAGGTAAACAGGTCCTTCAGTCTCCCAAAAGCCCTGTCCGCCTCAGCTGACCACCGCAAGCGCACCGGACCCCCCTTCAACAGAGACGTTATGGGAGCTGCCACCTGTCCAAAACCCCGGATAAACCTCCGGTAGTAATTCGCAAAACCCAAGAACTGTTGCACCTCTTTCACAGTGGTTGGGGTTTGCCAATTACGCACAGCTGACACCCGGTCAACCTCCATCTTCACCCCTGACGCAGACAACTGATAACCCAAAAAGGAGACCGACTTCTGAAAGAACAGACATTTCTCTGCCTTGACATATAGGTCATGCTCCAACAGCCTCCTCAACACTCGGCGCACCAGGGCTACATGCTCTGCTCGGGTAGAACTGTACACCAGAATATCGTCGATGTACACGACTACTCCCTGCCCCTGCATGTCCCGGAAAATCTCATCGACGAAGGATTGGAAGACTGAGGGAGCATTCATTAACCCATATGGCATGACGAGATACTCGTAATGACCGGAGGTCGTGCTAAACGCTGTCTTCCATTCATCGCCCTCTCTAATGCGCACCAAGTTATATGCGCTCCTGAGATCCAATTTTGTGAAGAACTGAGCACCGTGTAATGATTCCGTCATAGTCGCAATCAGAGGAAGTGGATAGCTGTACTTCACCGTAATCTGATTGAGACCGCGGTAATCAATACACGGGCGCAGACCTCCATCCTTTTTCTTCACAAAAAAGAAGCTCGAGGAAGCGGGTGAAGTGGAGGCCCGTATGTATCCCTGTCTCAGAGACTCGGCGATGTAAGTTTCCATCGCCTTCCTCTCCTCTTGAGACAAGGGATACACATGGCTCCGCGGGAGGGCTGCTCCTAACTGGAGATCTATCGCACAATCCCCCCGTCTATGAGGCGGCAGCTGCGCCGCCCTAGTCTTACTAAACACCAGTGTCAAATCCTCATACTCGGGGGGAATGTGCAGTGCAGGCATTAGATTCGGACTTTCCACCGAGGTCGCCCCTATGGAAACACCCAGACACAGCCCCTCACACTGAGCAGACCACCCTTTAAGAGCTTTCTCTCGCCACGAAATAGTAGGGTCATGGGTGATCAACCAGGGAAGCCCCAGCACCACCGGATACGCAGGAGAGTCAATCAGATAGAGCTGAATCGTCTCCTCATGACCCCCCTGCGCCTCCATCTTAAGGGGCGCTGTGACCTCCCTAATCAACCCAGATCCTAACGGACGGCTATCTAGGGCATGTACAGGGAAAGGCTTATCAACGGGAAGGAGAGGAATCCCTAATTCTACACAGAACTGGCGATCTACAAAGTTCCCAGCTGCGCCTGAATCGACTAGCGCCTTATGCTGGGAACGAGGTGCTACCTGTGGAAAACAAACAGGCAAGGTTATGTGAACGACAGAAAGCTCTGGGTAAGTAGGGCGCCTACTCACCTGGGAGGACTCCCCAATGCGTGGCCTGCCTTCACCTCCACCGGGGGACCTTCCCCAACACCTAGCCGTGGTGTGCCCTCCACGGCCACAGTTGGTGCAGGGGACGGCCCCCCTCGGGTTCCTACTCCTCCTTTCTCTAGCGCCAGCACCTCCGAGCTCCATAGGGCTCGGCTCGGAGGTGCTGGAGGGTGAAATGGGCGACCCCCATCCGGGACGTCCACGGGTGGCGAGCAGGGTGTCCAACCGAATGGCCATGTCGACTAGTTGGTCAAACGTCAACATGGTATCCCTGCACGCCAACTCTCTTTGCGCTCCTCATCCCCTGTCGGAGGAAGAACAGACGCTCCCCCGCCGCCTTCCCTTCTGGTGGATGGTCGAACACGGCCCGGAAGCGGCGGGAGAACTCCGCATAAGTGATGGTAGCGGCGTCCATTCTCCTCCATTCGGCGTTGGCCCACTCCAACGCCTTGCCGGTGAGACAGGAGATGAGGGCGGAGACGCTCTCGTGTCCCGAGGGCGCCGGGTGTACGGTGGCGAGGTAGAGCTCCACCTGTAGCAGGAACCCTTGACATGTCCACAGCAGTTATGCAGCTCTCATCAGGCCGAGCCCCTGGTATTGATGGTTTACGATCTGATTTCTATAAGGTCTATTGGGGGGGATTTTTATGAAGTGGTGTGTGAATCTTTTCATGAGGGTTCTCTTCCTGTATCCTGTCAATTAATCAATCAATCAAATTGATTTATAAAGCCCTTTTTACATCAGCTGATGTCACAAAGTGCTATACAGAAACCCAGCCTAAAACCCCAAACAGCAGCAATGCAGATGTAGAAGAACGGTGGCTAGGATAAACTCCCTAGAAAGGCAGGAACCTTGGAAGAAACCTAGAGAGGAACCAGGCTCTGAGGGGTGGCCAGTCCTCTTCTGGCTGTGCCTGGTGGAGATTATAAGAGTACATGGCCATTAAGGCCAGATTGTTCTTCAAGATGTTCAAACGTTCATAGATGACCAGCAGGGTCAACAAATTATCACAGTGGTTGTAGAGGGTGCAACAGGTCAGTACCTCAGGAGTAAATGTCAGTTCGCTTTTGATAGCCGAGCATTTAGAGGTCGAGACAGCAGGTGCGGTAGAGAGAGAGAGTCGAAAACAGCAGGTCCGGGACAAGGTAGCACGTCCGCTGAACAGGTCAGGGTTCCCTAGCCGCAGGCAGAACAGTTGAAACTGGAGCAGCAGCACGACCAGGTAGACTGGGGACAGCCAGGAGTCATCAGGCCAGGTAGTCCTGAGGCGGAGTGGGTGGGGTTATATCCTTCCTGTTTGGCCCTGTCCGGGGGTTTCTTCGGATGGGGCCACAGTGTCTCCGGACCGCTCCTGTCTCAGCCTCCAGTATTTATGCTGCAGTAGTTTATGTGTCGGGGGGCTGGGGTTAGTTGGTTATACCTGGAGTACTTCTCCTGTCTTATCCAGTGTCCTGTGTGAATTTAAGTATGCTCTCTCTAATTCTCTCGTTCTCTCTTTCTCTCTGAGAACCTGAGCCCTAGGACCATACGTCAGGACTACCGGGCATGATGACACCTTGCTGTCCCCAGTCCGCCTGGCCTTGCTGCTATTCCAGTTTCAACTGTTCTGCCTGCGGCTACGAAACCCCTACCTGTCCCAGACCTGCTGTTTTCAACTCTTAATGATCGGCTATGAAAAGCCAACTGAGAGACCTGAGCCCTAGGACCATACGCCGGGACTACCGGCCGTGGTGACTCCTTGCTGTCCCCAGTCCGCCTGGCCTTGCTGCTATTCCAGTTTCAACTGTTCTGCCTGCGGTTATGGAACCCCTACCTGTCCCAGACCTGCTGTTTTCAACTCTTAATGATCGGCTATGAAAAGCCAACTGAGATTTATTCCTGATTATTATTTGACCATGCTTGTCACTTATGAACATTTTTGAACATCTTGGCATGGTTCTGTTATAATCTCCACCCGGCACAGCCAGAAGAGGACTGGCCACCCCTCATAGCCTGGTTCCTCTCTAGGTTTCTTCCTAGGTTTTGCCTTTCTAGGGAGTTTTTCCTAGCCACCGTGCTTCTACACCTGCATTACTAGCTGTTTGGGGTTTTAGGCTGGGTTTCTGTACAGCACTTCGAGATATTAGCTGATGTAAGAAGGGCTATATAAAATAAAATTGATTGATTGATTGATGATCCTAGGGCTCAGGTCCTCCGGTAGGGGAGGGAGAGAGGGAGAGAGAGAGAATTAGAGGGAGCATACTTAAATTCACACAGAACACCAGATAAGACAGGAGAATTACACCAGATATAACAGACTGACCCTAGCCCCCCGGCACATAGACTATTGCATCATAGATACTGGAGACTGAGACAGGGGTGGGTCGGGGGACACTGTGGCCCCGTCCGACGAGACCCCCGGACAGGGCCAACAAGGCAGGATATAACCCCACCCACTTTGCCAAAGAACAGCCCCCACACCACTAGATGGATATCAACAGACCACCAACTTACTACCCTGAGACATGGCTGAGTATAGCCCACAAGGATCTCCTCCACCGCTCGAGCCTGAGGGGTCGCAAAACCAGACAGGAAGATCACGTCTGTGACTCAACCCACTCAAGTGACACACCCCTCCTAGGGACGGAATGGAAGAGCACTAGAAAGCCAGTGACTCAGCCCCGTAATAGGGTCAGAGGCAGAGAATCCCAGTGGAGAGAGGGGAGCCGGCCAGGCAGAGACAGCAAGGGCAGTTCGTCGCTCCAGTGCCTTGCCGTTCACCTTCGCACCCCTGGGCCAGACTACACTCAATCATAGGACCTACTGAAGAGATGAGTCTTCAGTAAAGACTTAAAGGTCGAGACCGAGTCTGCGTCTCTCACAAGGATAGGCAGACCATTCCATAAAAATTTAGCTGTATAGGAGAAAGCCATGCCTCCAGCTGTTAGAAATTCTAGGGACAATAAGGAGGCCTGCGTCTTGTGACCGTAGCGTACATGTAGGTATGAACGGCAGGACCAAATCGGAGAGATAGGTACAACAAGAGCAAGCCCATGTAATGCTTTGTAGGTTAGCAGTAAAACCTTGAAATCAGGCCTAGGCTTAACAGGAAGCAAATGTAGAGAGGCTAGCACTGGAGTAATATGATAAAATGGTATGGGTCTAATGGCTAGCACTAACTGAAGTTTATTTAGTGATTTATCCGGGTAGCCGGAGAGTAGAGCATTGCAGTAGTCTAATCTAGAAGTGACAAAAGCATGGATTAGCTTTCCTGCATCAGTTTTGGGGGTCCAGAGTAACGCAGAGGCCTTCACAGTTTTATTTGAGACGACTGTACAACCATCAAGATGAATTGTCAGATCCAACAGCAGATCTCTTTGTTTCATGGGACCTAGAACTAGCATCTCTGTTTTGTCGAGTTTAAAAGTAAAGAAATTGCTGCCATCCACTTCCTTATGTCTGAAACACAGGCTTCCAGCGTAGGCAGTTTTGGGGCTTCGCCATGTTTCATCGAAATGTACAGCTGTGTGTCATCCGCATAGCGGTGAAAGTTGACATTGTGTTTCCGAATGACATCACCAAGAGGTAGAACATATACAGTTGAAGCCGGAAGTTTACATACACCTTAGCTGAAAACATTTAAACTCAGTTTTTCACAATTCCTGACATTCAATCCTAGTAAAAATTCCCTGTCTTAGGTCAGTTAGGACCACCACTTTATTTTAAGAATGTGAAATGTCAGAATAATTGTAGAGAGAATTATTTTTTTCAGCTTTTATTTATTTAATCACATTCCCAGTGGGTCAGAAGTTTACATACACTCATTTAGTATTTGGTAGCATTGCCTTTAAGTTGTTTAACTTCGGTAAAACATTTCGGGTAGCCTTCCACAAGCTTCCCACAATAAGTTGGGTGGGTTTTGGCCCATTCCTCCTGACAGAGCTGGTGTAACTGAGTCAGGTTTGTAGGCCTCCTTGCTCGCACACGCTTTTTCAGTTCTGCCCACACATTTTCTATAGGATTGAGGTCAGGGCTTTGTGATGGCCACTCCAATACCTTGACTTTGTTGTCCTTAAGCCATTTTGCCACAACTTTGGAAGTATGCTTGGGGTCATTGTCCATTTGGAAGACCCATTTGCGACCAAGCTTTAACTTCCTGACTGATTTTGGAGCAGTGACTTCTTCCTTGCTGAGCGGCCTTTCAGGTTATGTCGATATAGGACTTGTTTTACTGTGGATATAGATAATTTTGTACCTGTTTCCTCCAGCATCTTCACAAGGTCCTTTGCTGTTGTTCTGAGATTGATTTGCACTTTTCGCACCAAAGTACGTTCATTTCTAGGAGACAGAACGCGTCTCCTTCCTGAGCGGTATGACGGCTGCGTGGTCCCATGGTGTTTATACTTGCGTACTATTGTTTCTACAGATGAACGTGGTACTTTCGGGCGTTTGGAAATTGCTCCCAAGGATGAACCAGACTTGTGGAGGTCTACAAAAAGCTTCTAAAGACATGACATCATTTTCTGGAATTTTCCAAGCTGTTTAAAGGCACAGTCAACTTAGTGTATGTAAACTTCTGACCCACTGGAATTTTGATACAGTAAATTATTATTGAAATAATCTGTCTATGAACAATTGTTGGAAAAATGATTTGTGTCATGCGCAAAGTAGATGTCCTAACCGACTTGCCAAAACTATAGTTTGTTGACAAGAAATGTGTAGAGTGGTTGAAAAATGAGTTTTAATGACTCCTACCTAAGTGTATGTACACTTCTGACTTCAACTGTAGTGAAAACAATAGTGGTCCTAAAACGGAACCTTGAGGAACGCCAAAACTTACAATTGATTTGTCAGAGGACAAACCATCCACAGATACGAACTGATATCTTTCCGACATATAAGATCTAAACCAGGCAAGAACTTGTCTGTGTAGACCAATTAGGGTTTCTAATCTCTCCAAAAGAATGTGGTGATTGATGGTGTCAAAAGCAGCACTAAGTTCTAGGAGCACAAGGACAGATGCAGAGCCTTGGTCTGACGCCATTAAAAGGTAATTTACCACCTTCACGAGTGCAGTCTCAGTGCTATGATGCGGTCTAAAACCAGACTGATGCATTTCGTATACATTATTTGTCTTCAGGAAGGCAGTGAGTTGCTGCATAACACCTTTTTCAAAATAAATCTGAGAGGAATGGGAAATTCGATATAGACCGATTCGTTTTTTACATTTTCCGGGTCAAGGTTTGGCTTTTTCAAGAGAGGCTTTATTTCTGCCACTTTTAGTACATTTGGTACACATCCGGTGGATAGGGAGCCATTTATTATTTACATTTTACATTTTTAGTCATTTAGCAGACGCTCTTATCCAGAGCGACTTACAGTTAGTGAGTGCATACATTTTTTTTTTTAATACTGGCCCCCCATGGGAAACAAATCCACAACCCTGGCGTTGCAAACGCCATGCTCTACCAACTGAGCTACATCCCTATTATGTTCAACATAGGAGGGCCAAGCACAGGATGTAGCTCTTTCAGTAGTTTAGTTGGAATAGGATCCAGTATGCAGCTTGACAATTTAGAGGCCATGACTATTTCCATGAGATACAGGATAAAAATATTTGAGTGTCTCCATTGATACTAGTTCTTGGCAGTTCTGTGCAGACTCAGGACAACTGAGCTTTGGAGAAATACGCAGATTCAAAGTGGAGTCGATAATTTGCTTTCTAATAATCATGATCTTTTCATCGAAGAAGTTCATGTATTTATCACTGCTGAAGTGAAAGCTATCCTCTCTTGTTGAATGCTGCTTTTTAGTTAGCTTTGCGACAGTATCAAATAGAAATGTTGGATTGTTCTTATTCTCCTCAATTAGGTTCGAAAAATAGGATGATCATGCAGCAGTGAGGGCTCTTTGATATTGCACGGACTGTCTTACCAAGGTAGTTGGAAGATTTCCAGTTTGGTGGAGCGCCATTTGGTTTTTAGGGGTGTGAGTGCATCTAGGGTACTATGCAAGGTTAAATTAAGATCCTCAGTTAGGTTTTTAATCGATTCCTGTACTCCGACATCCTTGGGTAGGTGGAGGGAGTCTGGAAGGGCATCTAGGAATCTTTGGGTTGTCCGAGAATTTATAGCGCAGCTTTTGATGATCCTTGGTTGGGGTCTGAGCAGATTATTTCTTGCGATTGCAAATGTAATAAAATGGTGGTCCGATAGTCCAGGATTATGAGGAAAAACATTTAGATCCACAATATTTAATCCACGGGACAGAACTAGATCCAGGGTATGACTGTGGCAATATGTAGGTCTGGAGACATGTTGGACAAAACCCACTGAGTCGATGATGGCTCCGAAAGCCTTTTGGAGTGGGTATGTGGACCTTTCCATGTGAATATTAAAGTCACCAAAATTTGTAATATTATCTGCCATGACTACAAGGTCCGACAGGAATTCAGGGAACTGCGTGAGGAACGCTGTATACGGCCCAGAAGATACGAAAGAACAGTATTCGGGGACAGGAGTCTGTGGATGTGGTGGGCATGCTGGAGGGGATGTTGGCAGCGAGACGGAGGGTTGAGTTTGCCTATTACAAAATGGTTAATAACTTTGGGCTGTTTATGAGTATATGGGGTATTCAGAGGCTGTTGTGTTTAGTTACTGTGGAGGAAGATTTGGTGTTGTGTTTTAAATTGATGTTTAACCATGTTTTTGTTTGTTTGAGTGTTTATTGTGTTGTGGGTTCCCAAACCCAATAAAGGTATTTTTTTAACTAAAAAAACTCTCTCTCTTTCTTTCTTTCTTTCTTTCTTTCTTTCTTTCTTTCTTTCTTTCTTTCTTTCTTTCTTTCTTTCTTTCTTTCTTTCTTTCTTTCTTTCTTTCTTTCTTTCTTTCTTTCTTTCTTTCTCTCTCTCTCTCGCTCTCTCGCTCTATCTCTCGCTCTCTCTCTCTGTCTCTCAATTTTACATTCAATTCAATTTAAAGGGGCTTTATTGGTATGGGAAACGTGTTTACATGGCCAAAGCAAGTGAAATAAACAAACAAAAGTGAGAAGACACAAAACAATATCAACAAAAAATGATTCGAAATTTACAGTAAACATTGCACTCACAAAGGTTTCAAAAAGATTAAGACATTTCTCTCTCTTTTTTCTCTCTCTCTCTCTCTCTCTCTCTCTCTCTCTCTCTCTCTCTCTCTCTCTCTCTCTCTCTCTGTCTCTCTCTCTCTCTCTCTCTCTCTCTCTCTCTCTCTCCCTCTCTCTCTCTCTCTCTCTCTCTCTCTCCCCTCTCTCTCAATCCCTCTCTCTCTCTCCATCCCTCTCTCTTTCCCCCTCTTTCTCTATCTCTCTCCCTCTCCTCCTCCTTGCTAACTGAATCAGTGTCATGCATGGTCTGTGTCTGTGACTCAGGGTGAATTTACTGCTTTCATTTACTGTCTGAGTATAGGCTGGTGATAGCAGCTCCACACACAGAGGATTTAAACAACACTGGTGTGCAATAGGCAACACCCCAGCTTCCTGACATTATACTGTAGTCTCATCCCTGGCCCAACTGTATATCTAATACACAGGCCTACAGGAAACCCTGTTGAATATGAGCAGACAGAGAGATTATGTTTAATAAAACATAACCACTTCAGACCATCATCTCTAAGTATTTGTGAAATCATTTATTTATGAAGTCATGCAATTATCTCCTACAACTCTTAAAGTCATAGTCCTTGTCTGTAGGGAGGCACACACACACACACACACACACACACACACTTTAGCACTGGCTAGTGGTGACATGATTGGGTCCCCATGGAAACCTTGTGCCTAGTGATGCGTTGCAGATCTGGACAGGGGAGTGTGTGTGTGTATGGGTGTGTATGTGTGTGTTTGTGTGTGTATGTGGCCAAAGTCACAGTGATGGACGGGGTGACCTTGCTCTAGTTTAAATCAATAAAGAGTCTACCATTCTGTCTCTCTCTCTCTCTCTCTCTCTCTCTCTCTCTCTCTCTCTCTCTCTCTCTCTCTCTCTCTCTCTCTCTCTCTCTATCTCTCTCTATGTCACGTGTTAATATTAAGAGTATGTCTATTTGGCCTGGTCAGACACTGGTACATAGAGCCAGGCCATGATTGCAATCAGACTGAGAGAGAGGCTGATGAAGAGAGTGAGAAAGTACTGTTGAAGTTTGGGTACAGTTTATGAGAAGGAGAACACACACACTCTTAAAATAAGGAAGAGTAGCATTAGTTTTGTTTTCAAGATATAGCATATTTGTATGGGGCCACAATTGTTAAATGTTTCACTTAATTTCGCTGGTGTGTGATATAGTGGGGGATGGTGGGATATGGGGGGAGGGGGGGGGGTGATATGGGGGGGTGATATAGGGGGGATGGTGTGATATAGGGTGGATGGTGTGATATAGAGGGGATGGTGTGATA
The DNA here is from genome assembly GCF_964263955.1 of Coregonus lavaretus. NCBI lineage: Eukaryota > Metazoa > Chordata > Actinopteri > Salmoniformes > Salmonidae > Coregonus > Coregonus lavaretus. The sequence continues at coordinate 24,623 of NW_028162081.1, forward strand.
TAGGGGGGATGGTGTGATATAGGGGGGATGGTGTGATATAGGGGGGATGGTGTGATATAGGGGGAGATGGTGTGATATAGGGGGATGGTGTGATATAGGGGGGATGGTGTGATATAGGGGGGATGGTGTGATATAGAGGGGATGATGTGATATAGGGGGAGATGGTGTGATATAGGGGGGATGGTGTGATATAGGGGGGATGGTGTGATATAGGGGGGATGGTGTGATATAGGGGGGATGGTGTGATATAGGGGATGGTGTGATATGGGGGGATGGTGTGATATAGGGGAGTGGTGTGAGATGGGGGGGTGATGTGATATAGAGGGGGTGGTATGATATAGGGGGGGATACTGTGACATAGGGGGATGGTTGTATATGGGGGGGGGGTGGAGTGATATGGGGGGATGGTGTTATATAAGGGGTGTGGTGTGATATGTGGGGATGGTGTGATATTGGGGAATGGTGTGATATGGGGGATGGTGTGATATGGGGGGATGGTGTGATATAGGGGGGATGGTGTGATATAGAGGGGATGGTGTGATATAGGGGGGATGGTGTGATATAGGGGGGATGGTGTGATATAGGGGGGATGGTGTGATATAGAGGGGATGATGTGATATAGGGGGAGATGGTGTGATATAGGGGGGGATGGTGTGATATAGGGGGGATGGTGTGATATAGGGGGGATGGTGTGATATAGGGGATGGTGTGATATGGGGGGATGGTGTGATATAGGGGGGATGGTGTGATATAGGGGGATGGTGTGATATGGGGGATGGTGTGATATGGGGGGATGGTGTGATATAGGGGGGATGGTGTGATATAGGGGGATGATGTGATATAGGGTGGATGGTGTGATATAGGGGGGATGGTGTGATATAGGTGGGAAAGGTGTGATATAGGGGATGGTGTGATATAGTGGGGGATGGTGTGATATAGGGGGGATGGTGTGATATAGGGGATGGTGTGATATGGTGGGATGGTGTGATATAGGGGAGTGGTGTGAGATGGGGGGGTGATGTGATATAGAGGGGGTGGTATGATATAGGGGGGATACTATGACATAGGGGGATGGTTGTATATGGGGGGGGGGTGGAGTGATATGGGGGGATGGTGTTATATAAGGGGTGTGGTGTGATATGTGGGGATGGTGTGATATAGGGGGGATGGTGTGATATAGGGGTGTGGTGTGATATGTGGGGATGGTGTGATATCGGGGAATGGTGTGATATGGGGGATGGTGTGATATGGGGGGATGGTGTGATATAGGGGGGGGTGGTGTGATATAGTGGGGATGGTGTGATATAAGGGGATGGTGTGATATAGGGGTGTGGTGTGATATGTGGGGATGGTGTGATATCGGGGAATGGTGTGATATAGGGGGGGATGGTGTGATATAGGGGGGATGGTGTGATATGGGGGGATGGTGTGATATAGGGGGGATGGTGTGATATAGGGGGGATGGTGTGATATAGGGGGGATACTGTGACATAGGGGGATGGTTGTATATGGGGGGTGGAGTGATATGGGGGGATGGTGTTATATGGGGGGATGGTGTGATATAGGGGGGATGGTGTGATATATGGGGGATGGTGTGATATAGGGGGGATACTGTGACATAGGGGGATGGTTGTATATGTGGGGTGGAGTGATATGGGGGGATGGTGTGATATAGGGGGGATGGTGTGATATAGGGGGATGATGTGATATAGGTGGGAAAGGTGTGATATAGGGGGGATGGTGTGATATAGGAGGGAAAGGTGTGATATAGGGGGGATGGTGTGATATAGGGCAGATGGTGTGATATAGGTGGGAAAGGTGTGATATGGGGGGTTGGTGTGATATATGGGGGATGGTGTGATATAGGGGTGGATGGTGTGATGTGGGGGGGTGATATGATATGGGGGAAGGAGTGATATGGGGGGATGGTGTGGTATATGGGGGATGGTGTGATATAGGGGGGAAGGAGTGATATAGGGGGATGGTGTGATATAGGGGGGATGGTGTGATACATTGGGATGGTGTGATATAGGGGGAAGGAGTGATATGGGGGGGATTGTGTGATATAGGGGGAAGGAGTGATATAGGGGGGATGGTGTGATGTGGGGGGGTGATATGATATGGGGGGATGGTGTGATATATGGGAGATGGAGTGATATGGGGGGTGGTGTGATATAGGGGTGGTGGTGTGATATAGGGGGGTGATATGATATGGGGGGATGGTGTGATATATGGGGGATGGAGTGATATGGGGGGTGATGTGATATAGGGGGGATGGTGTGATATGGGGGGATGGTGTGATATGGGGGGATGGTGTGATATAGGGGGATTGTTGTATATGGGGGGTAGTGTGATATAGGGGGGATGGTGTGATATGGGGGGATGGTGTGATATGGGGGGATGGTGTGATATGGGGGGATGGTGTGATATAGGGGGATTGTTGTATATGGGGGGTAGTGTGATATAGGGGGGATGGTGTGATATGGGGGGATGGTGTGATATGGGGGGATGGTGTGATATAGGGGGATTGTTGTATATGGGGGGTAGTGTGATATAGGGGGGATGGTGTGATATGGGGGGATGGTGTGATATGGGGGGATGGTGTGATATAGGGGGATTGTTGTATATGGGGGGTAGTGTGATATAGGGGGGATGGTGTGATATAGGGGGGATGGTGTGATAAGGGGGGATACTGTGACATAGGGGGGTGGTTGTATATGGGGGGTGGAGTGATATGGGGGGATGGTGTGATATAGGGGGGATGGTGTGATATAGGGGGATGGTGTGATATAGGGGGATGGTGTGATATAGGGGGGATGTTGTGATATAGGGGGATGGTGTGATATAGGGGGATTGTTGTATATGGGGGGTAGTGTGA
>NW_028162081.1:32500-43272 GCF_964263955.1 Coregonus lavaretus
GACATAGAGCGAGAGAGAGAGATGAACAGAAAGAGAGCGACATAGAGCGAGAGAGAGAGAGATAAACAGAAAGAGAGAGAGCAAGAGTGTGAGAGAGAGAGAGAGAGACAGATAGAGAGAGAGGGAGACAGAAAGAGACAGAGAAACAGAGAGAGAAACAGTGAGCGAGAAACATAGAGAGAGAGAGAGAGAGAGAGAGAGAGAGGGGGATAGAGAGAGAGATAGAGAGAGAGAGAGACATACATAAAGCGAGAGAGATAAACAGAGTGAGAGAGAGAGACATTTGAAATGTCTTTATTCTTTTGGAACTTTTGTGATTGTAATGTTTACTGTGAATTTTTATTGTTCATTTCACTTTTGTTTATTATCTACTTCACTTGCTTTGGCAATGTAAACATATGTTTCCCATGCCAGTAAAGCCCTTAAATTAAATTAAAATTAAATTGAGAGAGAGAGAGAGGGGGGGGGGGGAGAAACCAAGAGAGACAGAAAGAGAGAGAGATAAACAGAGAGAGAGACATAGATTGATAGAGAGAGATTAACAGAGAGAGTGGGAGAGAGAGAGAGAGAGAGGAACAGAGAGAAGGAGAGAGAGAGAGAGAGAGAGATAGGGGGGGGGGGAGACAGAGAGCGAGAGCGAGAGAGAGAGAAAGAAAGGGAGTGAGAGAAAAGAGCCGTTAAATTCTACAACCACCTAAAAGGAAGCGATTCCAAAACCTTCCATAAGAAAACCATCACCTACAGAGAGATTAACCTGGAGAAGAGTCCCCCAAGCAAGCTGACGCACATTCAGCTAACAAAAACATATGGAAATGTCTGCTCTACCCAAAATTACAACCAAATAATTGCAGCATTACCGCAAAAATGGAAGAGGAAAGTGGAAGGGGGAAAAAGTAAGGAACTTGTCTGTCTGCCCTGCATTAAAGAACATAATTGGTTAAAGAAAATTGTGATAAATAAAAAAGTATACCAGTTTCATTTAAGGACCAAAGGATTGACAGCCATCCCATATAGATTGCAAAATAGTTGGGAAGAGATTTTTGACGTACCGATTCCATGGCATAGTGTTTATGAACTGATACGCAAAACGACGCCAGATTCAAAACGTATTCTTGCTACCAATAGAATGTTATTTATATGGGGGATACAATCTTCCCAGCTCTACCAGATTTTGCTGCGAAGAGACAGAATAATATGACATTTGAAATGTCTTGATTCTTTTGGAACTTTTGTGAGTGTAATGTTTACTGTAAAAAAAATATATGTTTATTTCACTTTTGTTTATTATCTATTTCACTTGCTTTGGCAATGTAAACATATGTTTCCCATGCCAATAAATCCCCTTGAATTGAAATTGAATTGAGAGAGAGAGAGAGAGAGAGAGAGAGAGAGAGAGAGAGAGAGAGAGAGAGAGAGAGAGAGAGAGAGAGAGAGAGAAACAGAGAGAGGGTGAGAGAAACAGAGAGAAAGAGAGAGAGAGAGAGAGAGAGAGAGAAACAGAGAAACAGAGAGAGGGTGAGAGAAACAGAGAGAAAGAGAGAGATAGAAACATGTGTTAGTGTAGAGTAGTGTGTTAGCAGTCAGCAGTACATCAATCATATACACTTAGAAAAAAGGGGTTCTGCGGTTGTCCCCTTTTTTGGTAGAACACTTCTTGATTCCAGGTAGGATTCTTTTGATTTCCATGTAGAACACTCAGTGGAAAGGGTTCTACCTGGAACCAAAAGGGGTTCTTCAAAGGGTTCTCCTATGGGGACAGCCCCAAAAAAAACGTTTTGGTTCTAGATAGCACCTTTTTTTGGGTCCCCTGCCATGTCTCACAGCCTAATAGATGACATCACAGCTGATCCATTTGGCCCTCTGCCCTGTCTCACAGCCTGATAGATTGCATCACAGCTGATCCATTTAGCCCTCTGCCCTGTCTCACAGCCTGATAGATGACATCACAGCTGATCCATTTGGCCCTCTGCCCTGTCTCACAGCCTGATAGATGACATCACAGCTGATCCATTTGGCCCTCTGCCCTGTCCCACAGCCTGATATACATGCCTATACATTAACCACCAAATCCATTGTTATTCTATTCTATTGTACACTTGGCCATGGATTTAGAAGATACCTGAAGATGCATTCGGAAAGTTTTCAGACCCCTTGACTTTTTCCACATTTTGTTATGTTACAGCCTTATTAAAAAAAATAAAAAATCCTCATCAATCTACACACAATAACCCATAACGACAAAGCGAAAACAGGTTTATAGACATTTTTGCAAATGTATTGAAGAATAAAAAACAGAAACACCTTATTTACATAAGTATTCAGACCGTTTGTTATGAGACTCGAAATTGAGCTCAGGTGCATCTTGTTTCCATTGATCATCCTTGAAATGTCTCTACAACTTGACTGGAGTCCACCTGTTGTAAATTCAATTGACTGGACATGATTTGGAAAGGCACACATCTGTCTATATACGTTTCCACAGTTGACAGTGCATGTAAAAGCAAAACCAAACCATGAGGTCGAAGGAATTGCCCGTAGAGCTCCGAGACAGGATTGTGTCGAGGCACAGATCTGGGGAAGGGTACCAAAACATTTCTGCGGCATTGAAAGTCCCCAAGAACACAGTGGCCCCCATCATTCTTAAATGATAGTAGTTTGGAACCACCAAGACTCTTCCTAGAGCTGGCCGTCCGGCCAAACTGAGCAATCAGGGGAGAAGGGCCTTGGTCAGGGAAGTGACCAAGAACCCGATGGTCACTCTGACAGAGCATCAGAGTTCCTCTGTGGAAATGGGAGAACATTCCAGAAGGACAACCATCTCTGCAGTACTCCACCAATCAGGCCTTTATGGTAGAGTGGCCAGACGGAAGCCACTCCTCAGTAAAAGGCACATGACAGCCCTCTTGGAGTTTGCCAAAAGGCACTTAAAGGACTCTCAGACCATGAGAAACAAGATTCTCTGGTCAGATGAAACCAAGATTGAACTCTTTGGCCTGAATGCCAAGCATCACGTCTGGAGGAAACCTTGCACCATCCCTATGGTGAAGCATGGTGGTGGCAGCATCATGCTGTGGGGATGTTTTTCAGCGGCAGGGACTGGAAGACTAGTCAGGATCGAGGGAAAGATGAACGGAGCACAGTACAGACAGATCCTTGATGAAAACCTGCTCCAGAGTGCTCAGGACCTGAGACTGGGGTGAAGGTTCACCTTCCAATAGGACAACGACCCTAAGCACACAGCCAAGACAACACAGGAGTGGCTTCGTGACAAGTCTCTGAATGTCCTTGAGTGGCCCAGCCAGAGCCCGGACTTGAACCCGATCGAACATCTCTGGAGAGACCTGAAAATAGCTGTGCAGAGACGCTCCCCATCCAAGAATGGGAGAAACTCCCCAAATACAGGTGTGCCAAGCTTGTGGCGTCATATTCAAGAAGACTCAATGCTGTAATCGCTGCCAAAGATGCTTCAACAAAGTACTGAGTAAAGGGTCTGAATATTTATGTAAATGTAATAGTTCAGTTTTTTATTTGTAATACATTTGCAAAAAAAATTAAAATGTTTTTGCTTTGTCATTATGGGGTATTGTGTGTAGCTTGAGAAAAAGGAAAAATTCAATCCATTTTAGAATAAAGCTGTAACGTAACAAAATGTCGAAAAAGTCAAGGGGTCGGAATACTTTCCCGAATGCGCTGTAGATGGTTCTCCAACTGTTTTTAAACCAGCTTAATGTTAATTCAGTCTTGGTCGTGATGCAAAGTAAACATCAGTTGAGACACTGTTGATTGTGTTAGTGTAATTGGCCGTTGTTTGTGCACAGACCCGTGCTTTCTTATTAAATTGGCCATAAAAATTGCCTCTTTCTCCTGTCTTTGTGTTGGGTTCCAATCTTAATTAGTGTCTCTCAAATCTAAACTGCCAGACCCATATACCGTCACAGATGAGAGAGGAGGAGTGGAGGAGCCGGGGGAGGGGGGGGGGGTTTAACCAGAATAACAATGGCAGTGTCGTATGGTTAACTGTTGCTTGGAGACAGATATCAGATGTTTCTGAGCTTGTTGATGATTGTTCCTCCTCTAACACACTGTATAGACTGTATCTGTATTCTAACCCAACTGTTTGTGTGTGTGTGTGTGTGTGTGTGTGTGTGTGTGTGTGTGTGTGTGTGTGTGTGCGTACCTGTCCTCAGGTGTGTTGTGGAACCTGTCGTCATGTGATGCCCTGAAGATGCCAATCATCCAGGATGCGTTGGCCGTTCTGACCAATAGCGTCATCATCCCCAACTCCTCCTCCTGGGACTCCTCCCACAATCTCCATGACGACCGCAAGCAACACACACACACTTCCCAGGTGCTTCGCAATGCCACCGGCTGCCTCAGGTGAGTGGATAGGGAACACACACACACAACAAGTTCTCACAGTCTCACTGCAGAATCCGAAGTTTGTCCATAAACATCACATTTCAAAGATTAAGTTTAGGCATTAATTCCGAATGCTTAGGTTAAGGGTTAAGGGTTAAAACAATGAGTGCCTGTCACTGAGATTAAACACGCGACCCTCGGAGCCAGAGCTCGCGGCTTACGCCCATCCACCATCCCTGTCCTCAACGCCCTAGCAAACCCCAAGCCTACTTGATGGCAATAACGCACACCGTTGCCTCTAGTGGCCGACTTTGAAGTAATCTCCCGACGTCCTGCTTACCTGGACGGATGTCGAATTTCGCAGTTGATCTTGAGCGACCTGGCTGCATACATACACACAGTAACAGCACCGACTGCCTCGGGTGAGCGCACCTGTCCCTGTTTCTTCAGGAACATATTCCAGTTGGAGTTGCTGTTATAGTGTCCAGGCTGCTCTCTGTGTTGGTGTTTAAACCCCACAGCTTCACATACGTCCTTGTCTCCCCTCCATCTCTCACTAACCCCCCTGAGAAACCATAAGGTTGAAATTGACATATTATTTCTGTGTTAATGGAATGGATTCATTATGCAGTGATTTCCCTAACCTCTGCCTCTACATTCCACTGCAGCAAAGTGTAGGAGCGAGGGGAGCATGATTCATGTTATAATGTTTAATGACATTTCGACGCTGTGTGAAAACTTTTCAGTGTGTGCGTGTGTGTGTGTGCTGTGATTAATGCGTATGTTTCTGAGCCATGAGTCTGTAGAAAAACACACAGTGCACAAAGCGATAATTCTCTGGAGCTGAATATCAGCCTCACTTATGACTTTCTTTCTCTCTCTCTCTCTCTCTCTCTCTCTCTCTCTCTCTCTCTCTCTCTCTCTCTCTCTCTCTCTCTCTCTCTCTCTCTCTCTCTCTCTCTCTCTCTCTCTCTCTCTCTCTCTCTGGATGGTATCCATAGCAACAGTTAAAGACCTAAACTTGGTTAAACTTGGGGGTTGTGTGTATGTGTGATTGCGCGCGCGTGTGTTCTTTGTTGTGTGTGAGATACTCCTGAGGTAGTTGCTCGGCATCACAGTGCACATAATTAGGTAACACTTTACTTGACAACCAGCGTCATAACACGGTCATAACCATGTCATAATATGTCATAGCAGCTGACATAACTAAATAAATAAATTAAATAAATATGTAATTGTTGTGTTATTTGTCCACTTATGTTCCCTTTATCTAATATTAGGTTTTGGTTGAAGATCTGATAACATTCAGTATCACAAATATGCAAAAGTAGAGAAAATTAGAAAGGGGGCAAATACTTTTTCATAGCACTGTATATCAGTCATCAGTCAAAAAGAGGGTGTGTTGTCCTGCTCCTGAAGTCTGCTCCTGCATTCATCCCAGTCATCAGCAACAGAGCATTTGGGTAGGTGCATGTCTGACATCAATGTGTGCCCAATTACAATGATAATTTAACATATTCAATAAAAAATATATATAACATAAACATACTGTTGACACGTAGGCTATGGTGTTATGGAATGTTTTGCCTTGTCTGGTAGGTTTTGTGGGTTTTGACACTCTTACGTAGGTGTCATAACCAGCCATAAAATAACGCAATATATATCACAACACGTGTAAATATATGGGTCATGACAGTGTTATTACCATATTATGTCATGTTATGACAAGTTATGTCAGCTGTTATGACATATTATGACATGGTTATGACCGTGTCATAATGTGTTATGACACTGGGTGTCAAGTAAAGCGTTATCCATACTTATTGTATATCAAATCCCACTGTGTGTTGGTATATGCTTGCTACATGTAGGCTTAATCCTAAACGTATTAATTTACATTATTCAGAGGAAATACGAGCTTGCACGGAATCTGGAGCAATACATCAAACGCTGTTATGTTAAATTCATACACATGACCCCTGACACATACCCAAAAGTGATATGAAATGCAGTGTGTGAGATGGAGTGGATATATAGATATTGCTATTCCTGCTGTCTGTGCTAGCGCCTCAGGGGGAATCACTGTAGCTGACGCGGGTGGCAAACGTGTAACAGAGAGCTGAGGTGAGCTGTGTGTGTGTGTGTGTGTACTGACATTCACACACACACACCACGCACACAGCCTGACAAAAATGTTTTTGTCAAATCTCAATAGGAGGGAGGAGGAGGAGGGAGAGAGAGAGAGGCCGACCGTGCTTTCACGCTCTGAGAGAGCTGTGTGAAGGACTCACTGTCTGTCACTGGAACATTCCACAGGCATTGTGAGGGCATTCTACAGACATTCTAAAAGTATTCCACAGGCATTGTGAGGGCATTCTACAGACATTCTAAAAGTATTCCACAGTCATTGTGAGGGTATTCTACAGACATTCTAAAATTATTCCACAGGCATTGTGAGGGTATTCTACAGACATTCTAAAAGTATTCCACAGGCATTGTGAGGGTATTCTACAGACATTCTAAAAGTATTCCACAGTCATTGTGAGGGTATTCTACAGACATTCTAAAATTATTCCACAGGCATTGTGAGGGTATTCTACAGACATTCTAAAAGTATTCCACAGGCATTGTGAGGGTATTCTACAGACATTCTAAAAGCATTCCACAAGCATTGTGAGGGTATTCTACAGACATTCTAAAAGCATTCCACAGGCATTGTGAGGGCATTCTACAGACATTCTAAAAGCATTCCACAGGCATTGTGAGGGTATTCTACAGACATTCTAAAAGTATTCCACAGGCATTGTGAGGGCATTCTACAGACATTCTAAAAGCATTCCACAGGCATTGTGAGGGCATTCTACAGACATTCTAAAAGCATTCCACAGGCACTGTGAGAGCATTCCACAGACATTCTAAAAAAAATCCACAGGCATTTGAATGATTTCCTTCATAAGAAAGACATTCTGATGGCTCTAAGAGGTTCATCAGTGTCCTCAGGTCTTTGTCAGTGTTCCCACCTCTCTCTCACTGAGTTCCATGCTTTTTGTGTGCACAGCATTACAAACATATCCATTCCTCCAACCAGAGTCAGATTTCTGAGATTCTAATCATTGTTCCAAACATTTCCATAGTGTTCTGTAGCTTCTCACTGTGTTCCTATATGGTGTTCCAAGCTCTGATCCTGTGTCCTGAGAACTCACACTGTCTCCTGAGAATGGAATGAGATGGCGCCGGAGAAGATGGCTGCCGTTTTACAGCCCTCTAACCAATTGTACTATTATGTGTGTTTTTTCGCGTTATTTGGAATTTATTCTGTACATAATGTTTCTGCCATCGTCTCTTATAACCAAAAAGAGCTTCTGGATATCAGGACAGCGATTACTCACCTCGTATTGGACAAAGATTTTTTCTTCAACGAGTCGGACGCGAAGGATATCCTACAGACACCCGACAAGGCCCAAATCCCTGTCATTCGCAGGAGAAAGAAACTGAGATATCGTGGACGTAGGTCGGGGTGCCTTGTAAGGATCCGACGGCGAGTGAGTAAACTGTCTCTTCCATCAATCCTATTAGCCAATGTTCAATCATTTGAAAATAAATTAGATGACCTACGATTGCGGTTATCCTACCAACGGGACATAAAAAACTGTAATATCTTATGTTTCACCGAGTCGTGGCTGAACGACGACATGGACAACATACAGCTGACGGGATATACGCTACATTGGCAGGATAGAACGGCTGACTCCGGTAAGACAAGGGGTGGCGGTCTGTGTATATTTGTAAACAACAGCTGGAGCACAAAATCAAATACTAAGGAAGTCTCGAGGTTTTGCTCGCCTGAGGTAGAGTATCTTATGATAAGCTGTAGACCACACTATTTACCAAGAGAGTTTTCATCTATATTTTTCATAGCTGTCTATTTACCACCACAAACCAATGCTGGCATTAAAATTGCACTCAATGAGCTGTATAAGGCCATAAGTAAACAGGAAAACGCTCATCCAGAGGCAGCGCTCCTAGTGGCCGGAGACTTTAATGCAGGGAAACTTAAATCCGTTCTACCTAATTTCTACCAGCATGTTAAAGGTGCAACCAGAGGTAAAAAAACTCTAGACCACCTTTACTCCACACACAGAGACGCGTACAAAGCTCTTTACCTCGCCCTCCATTTGGCAAATCTGACCATAACTCTATCCTCCTGATTCCTGCTTATAAGCAAAAACTAAAGCAGGAAGCACCAGTGACTCGGTTAATAAAAAAGTGGTCAGATGACGCAGATGCTAAGCTACAGGACTGTTTTGCTAGCACAGAGGAGTACACCACATCAGTCACTGGCTTGATCAATAAGTGCATCGATGACGTCGTCCCCACAGTGACCATAGGTACATACCCCAACCAGAAGCCATGGATTACAGGCAACATCCGCACTGAGCTAAAGGGTAGAGCTGCCGCTTTCAAGGAGCGTGACTCTATCCCGGACGCTTATAAGAAATCCCGCTATGCCCTACGACGAACCATCAAACAAGCAAAGAGTCAATACAGGACAGATTGAATCGTACTACACCGGCTCTGACGCTCGTCGGATGTGGCAGGGCTTGAAAACGATTACAGACTACAAAGGGAAGCACAGCCGCGAGCTGTAGCCGATGTGAGTAAGACTTTTAAGTAGGTCAACATTCACAAGGCCGCAGGGCCAGACGGATTACCAGGACGTGTACTCCGAGCATGTGCTGACCAACTGGCAAGTGTCTTCACTGACATTTTCAACATGTCCCTGACTGAGTCTGTAATACCAACATGTTTCAAGCAGACCACCATAGTCCCCGTGCCCAAGGACTCTAAGATAACCTGCCTAAATGACTATCGACCTGTAGCACTAACGTCTGTAGCCATGAGGTGCTTTGAAAGGCTGGTCATGGCTCATATCAACACCATTATCCCAGAAACCCTAGACCCACTCCAATTTGTATAGCGCCCCAACAGATCCACAGATGATGCAATCTCTATTGCACTCCACACTGCCCTTTCCCACCTGGACAAAAGGAACACCTACGTGAGAATGCTATTCATTGACTACAGCTCAGCGTTCAACACCATAGTGCCCTCAAAGCTCATCACTAAGCTAAGGATCCTGGGACTAAACACCTCCCTCTGCAACTGGATCCTGGACTTCCTGACGGGCCGCCCCCAGGTGGTAAGGGTAGGTAACAACACATCAGCCACGTTGATCCTCAACACGGGGGCCCCTCAGGGGTGCGTGCTCAGTCCCCTCCTGTACTCTCTGTTCACCCATGACTGCATGGCCAGGCACGACTCCAACACCATCATTAAGTTTGCCGACGACACAACAGTGGTAGGCCTGATCACCGACAACGATGAGACAGCCTATAGGGAGGTGGTCAGAGACCTGGCCGTGTGGTGCCAGGATAACAACCTCTCCCTCAACGTGACCAAGACAAAGGAGATGATTGTGGACTACAGGAAAAAAAAAGAGGACTGAGCCCCCATTCTCATCGACGGGGCTGTAGTGGAACAGGTTGAGAGCTTCAAGTTCCTTGGTGTCCACATCACCAACGAACTATCATTGTCCAAACACACCAAGACAGTCGTGAAGAGGGCACGACAAAGCCTATTCTCCCTCAGGAGACTGAAAAGATTTGGCATGGGTCCTCAGATCCTCAAAATGTTCTGCGGCCTCCGACCGCAAGGCAATACAGAGGGTAGTGCGTACTGCCCAGTACATCACTGGGACCAAGCTTCCTGCCATCCAGGACCTCTATACCAGGCGGTGTCAGAGGAAGGCCCTCAAAATTGTCAAAGACTCCAGCTACCCTAGTCATAGACTGTTCTCTCTGCTACCGCACGGCAAGCGGTACCGGAGCGCCAAGTCTAGGTCCAAAAGGCTTCTCAACAGCTTCTACCCCCAAGCTATAAGACTCCTGAACAGCTAATCATGGCTACCCAGACAATTTGCACTGCCCCCCCACCCCCACCCCATCTTTTTACGCTGCTGCTACTCTGTTAATTATTTATGCCACTTTAACTCTACCCACATGTACATATTACCTCAACTACCTCAACTAGCCGGTGCCCCCGCACATTGACTCTGCACCGGTACCCCCCTGTATATATAGCCTCCCTACTGTTATTTTATTTTACTTCTGCTCTTTTTTTCTCAACACTTTTTTGTTGTTGTTGTTTTATTTTACTTTTTTATAAAAAAATAAATGCATGTTGGTTAAGGGCTGTAAGTAAGCATTTCACGGTAATGTCTACACCAGTTGTATTCGGTGCATGTGGCAAATACAATTTGATTTGATTTGATTTGACAATACTGTTGGTGTTCCAATAGAGGCCATATGAGGGGGGTTGTCAGTGAGACAGAAAGGGGGTGTTGATAAATGATG
>NW_028162080.1:0-2000 GCF_964263955.1 Coregonus lavaretus
TCTGTCTATAGTAATGTACCGTCTAGCATGTGCCACTAGGTCTGTCTATAGTAATGTACCGTCTATCACGTACCACTAGGTCTGTCTATAGTAATGCACCGTCTATCATGTACCACTAGGTCTGTCTATAGTAATGTACCACTAGGTCTGTCTATAGTAATGTACCGTCTATCACGTACCACTAGGTCTGTCTATAGTAATGCACCGTCTATCACGTACCACTAGGTCTGTCTATAGTAATGTGCCGTCTATCATGTACCACTAGGTCTGTCTATAGTAATGTGCCGTCTATCACGTACCACTAGGTCTGTCTATAGTAATGTACCGTCTATCACGTACCACTAGGTCTGTCTATAGTAATGTGCCGTCTATCACGTACCACTAGGTCTGTCTATAGTAATGTACCGTCTATCATGTACCACTAGGTCTGTCTATAGTAATGTACCGTCTATCATGTGCCACTAGGTCTGTCTATAGTAATGTACCGTCTATCATGTACCACTAGGTCTGTCTATAGTAATGTGCCGTCTATCACGTACCACTAGGTCTGTCTATAGTAATGTGCCGTCTATCACGTACCACTAGGTCTGTCTATAGTAATGTACCGTCTATCACGTACCACTAGGTCTGTCTATAGTAATGTACCGTCTATCACGTACCACTAGGTCTGTCCAGGTGAGGTTAGTGATGATGATATTTTGATGCTGTTCAGGTGAGCGTTCCCAGGCTCTGAAGACTAAGGAGAGGATGGCCCAGGTAACCACTACAGGTGCGGTGGCACCAGGTCAGGGTTTTGGGCGAGGTTCGTCTCAGCCCAACCTGTCTACCTCCTACAGCGAGGAGTACGGCAAGTCGGAGGGGTCACCTGCATCCTACCACGGCTGTGAGTAGCACTAATTTTATATTACGCACAAACACACGCTTAGACACACACACACACACAGACACACGCTTAGACACACAAGAGTTTAAGATTGTGTCCCAGTTTTGATTTTCTTGTTCCTTAAACTAGGGTGTCCAATCAAAACTCATATTTTTTACCAGTGGGAAATTTTTTATAGATAATCCTCTACGAAAACCAACGGTCCAAACCTCATGTCTCTATCATAATACGTTCAAAAGTTAGAATGGCCAGAATTAAGGTGACTAAATCAATGGAGTGAAAAATCAGGAAACTAGCGTGGCGTCAGCTAGCTGGATGCTGTGAGAGAACGAAGGCTACCTGACAGGAAACTAGCGTGGCGTCAGCTAGCTGGATGCTGTGAGAGAATGAAGGCTACCTGACAGGAAACTAGCATGACGTCAGCTAGCTGGATGCTGTGAGAGAATGAAGGCTACCTGACAGGAAACTAGCATGGCGTCAGCTAGCTGGATGCTGTGAGAGAATGAAGGCTACCTGACAGGAAACTAGCGTGGCGTCAGCTAGCTGGATGCTGTGAGAGAACGAAGGCTACCTGACAGGAAACTAGCGTGGCGTCAGCTAGCTGGATGCTGTGAGAGAATGAAGGCTACCTGACAGGAAACTAGCGTGGTGTCAGCTAGCTGGATGCTGTGAGAGAATGAAGGCTACCTGACACCCTACTAAAACTGGGCAGAAGGGGGAGACACCCTACTAAAACTGGGCAGAGGGGGGGAGACACCCTACTAAAACTGGGCAGGGGGGGGGGGAGAGACACCCTACTAAAACTCTGGGCAGAGGGGGGGGAGAGACACCCTACTAAAACTCTGGGCAGAGGGGGGGGGAGAGACACCCTACTAAAACTCTGGGCAGAGGGGGGGGGGGGGGGGAGAGAGACACCCTACTAAAACTGGGCAGAAGGGGGGGGGGGCGACACCCTACTAAAACTGGGCAGGGGGGGGGGGGGAGAGAGACACCCTACTAAAACTGGGCAGAAGGGGGGGGGGGCGACACCCTACTAAAACTCTGGGCAGAAGGGGGGGGGGAGACACCCTACTAAAACTGGGCAGAGGGGGGGGGGGGGGGGGGGGAGAGAGACACC
>NW_028162079.1:0-38941 GCF_964263955.1 Coregonus lavaretus
CAGTCCCCAAGTCCAGAACAGACTATGGGAGGCGCACAGTACTACATAGAGCCATGACTACATGGAACTCTATTCCACATCAGGTAACTGATGCCAGCAGTAAAATTAGATTTAAAAAAACAGATAAAAATACACCTTATGGAACAGTGGGGACTGTGAAGCAACACAGACATAGACACATGCATACACACACACGATAACATACGCCCTATACACACATGTACACATGGATTTTGTGTTATAGATATGTGGTAGTAGAGGCCTGAGGGCACACACTTAATATGTTGTGAAATCTGTTATGAATGTAGTGTAATGTTTTTTAAATGTATAACTGCCTTAATTTTGCTGGACCCCAGGAAGAGTAGCTGCTGCCTTGGCAGGAACTAATGGGGATCCAGAATAAATACAAACACAAATACCCCCCTACAGTACCCAGAGGGCTGAAGATGGTGATAGACGGCTGTCTGAGAGAGCTGGCTGCATTCCGGACTGAGATGAGAGAACTTAAGGAGGAGGGAGAGGAACACAGACCAGCTAACAGCACTGAAGGAGGAGGCAGAGGAACACAGACCAGCTAACAGCACTGAAGGAGGAGGCAGAGGAACACAGACCAGCTAACAGCACTGAAGGAGGAGGGAGAGGAACACAGACCAGCTAACAGCACTGAAGGAGGAGGGAGAGGAACACAGACCAGCTAACAGCACTGAAGGAGGAGGGAGAGGAACACAGACCAGCTAACAGCACTGAAGGAGGAGGGAGAGGAACACAGACCAGCTAACAGCACTGAAGGAGGAGGGAGAGGAACACAGACCAGCTAACAGCACTGAAGGAGGAGGGAGAGGAACACAGACCAGCTAACAGCACTGAAGGAGGAGAGAGAGGAACACAGACCAGCTAACAGCACTGAAGGAGGAGGGAGAGGAACACAGACCAGCTAACAGCACTGAAGGAGGAGGGAGAGGAACACAGACCAGCTAACAGCACTGAAGGAGGAGGGAGAGGAACACAGACCAGCTAACAGCACTGAAGGAGGAGGGAGAGGAACACAGACCAGCTAACAGCACTGAAGGAGGAGAGAGAGGAACACAGACCAGCTAACAGCACTGAAGGAGGAGGGAGAGGAACACAGACCAGCTAACAGACCTGAAGGAGGAGGGAGAGGAACACAGACCAGCTAACAGACCTGAAGGAGGAGGCAGAGGAACACAGACCAGCTAACAGCACTGAAGGAGGAGGCAGAGGAACACAGACCAGCTAACAGCACTGAAGGAGGAGGCAGAGGAACACAGACCAGCTAACAGCACTGAAGGAGGAGAGAGGAACACAGACCAGCTAACAGCACTGAAGGAGGAGGCAGAGGAACACAGACCAGCTAACAGCACTGAAGGAGGAGGGAGAGGAACACAGACCAGCTAACAGCACTGAAGGAGGAGGGAGAGGAACACACAGACCAGCAAACAGCACTGAAGGAGGAGGGAGAGGAACACAGACCAGCTAACAGCACTGAAGGAGGAGGTGAGAAAGTTGAGGTGTGACAGAGAGCAGGACACTCCCCCAGAGAAGCCAGCAGAACAGCCCACCTCAGACCCGGACCACAACCTCAACAACACAATGGGAAAGACAACAGAGGACCCACCAACCCAACAGACCCCACCCCCTCCTAACAGACCCCCACCCCCTCCTAACAGACCCCCACCCCCTCCTAACAGACCCCCACCCCCTCCTAACAGCCCCCCTGACAACCCCCACACATCCACTGAGGACACACAAAAGCCAGAGATTGTGCTCCTCATTGACTGAAATGTGAAATACATTCAAGAGAATACACTCAAATCTGGTGTCCAAACACCCGGCGCGCCCTGGAGCTGCTGTCAGAGGACTGACTAGGGTCCCCCAGCCACATCATAATACACACAGGCACGAACGACCCGAGGGCCCAGCATTCAAGGGAGTGATTGAAAAAAGCTTTTTCCTCATTCCCTAACTCACGAGTGGTTAGCTCCACCTTGCTACCACGAAAATACTTTCACCCTGTCACCATACAGCTGGTGAATGAAAGCATTTCCTGTGACTGTGCCTCAAAACCTAATGTCTACCTGGCCCACCACTCCACCCTGGACTTGAACAGCCATTACGACCAGGTCCACCTCTACAAGGCGGCAGCCGCCCCCACCTTTGCAGGACCCTGAAGGACGTCACCCTCAACCGCAGCCCGAAACACCTCACACAGGAGCAACAGATCAACAGACACCCCGCCCAGACCAGCGAAACACCCTCCCAGACTCCCTCCCGAAGGACCTGCACAGAGAAGACCCATGCCAAGAGGACCTACACCCAGACCACAGCATCACCAGCCCCACCCCCACCCCCACATCCCCACCCCCCTGCAGCAAGGACCTCAACATGACAGCAGGACATATGCCCAGGCCGTGAGCAGAGCAACAGGTCCAACCCCCACTATTACACCCGCCCAAGCTCCATCCTGTAAACTAAGAAGTATGTATCAGATGCTCAACATGCTCTGCTGACACCTACTGTAATGGTCTGAGCCTAAACCACATGAAAACACCACTAGACACTATGGAACACAAAGCTTTTACTATCTCATCCTGGAATATACAAGGTCTGATGTCATCTGCCTTTGGCCTAAAGAGCAGGAACCAAGACTTCATCAAAGACATTGGAAATACAGACATACAGTCACCCTACAAGAAACATGGTATAGAGGAGACGGACCCACTGGTTGCCCTCTAGGTTACAGAGAGCTGGTAGTCCCATCCACCAAACTACCAGGAGTAAAACAGGGAAGAGACTCAGGGGGTATGTTAATTTACCTAACCAACTATTAAATTAGTCAAAACAGGAACATCTGGCTAGAAATTAATAGGGAAATTATCTCAACAGAGAAAAATGTCCTCCTGTGTGCTACCTCTATCCCCCCAATAGAATCCCCATACTTTAACGATGATAGCTTCTCCATCCTAGTGTCAGGTTCTTGTCCATTTCCAGACCCAGGGACATGTACTACTCTGTGGCGACCTAAACGCCAGAACTGGACAAGAACCTGACACTCAGCACACAGGGGGACAAACACCTACCTGGAGGTGACAGCATTCTCTCCCAAATACTGTATGCCCCCCGAGACACAACAAGGAGAAAACGACCAACAAAAACGGGTCACAACTCCTGCAGCTCTGTCGCACGCTGGGTCTGTCTCAGTGGCGGTCAGTGCCGTTTAAGATGAGGGAGGACAAAAAAATGTTTTTCATGAGCATGGCCTTATTTCTATTACAGCATAGTGGATGACTGTCATTCATATTCCATTTACCCAGTTCAATGTAACATCAATAGGTTTAGGCTACTACATGATACTCTAATATTACCTATACCCATCATGAGGTTGATACAACCTAGCCTATGAATGAAAGTTTACAACGAGAGAGAGATTTGAGGTGACACACTCTTGCCTGCATCTAGCTGATCTAGGGTGTAATCATTAGACCAACAGTTGCAAACGAGAGTTTCTATTGGACAAATTCAGGTATATTTATCCCAGTTTTGTTCCGTTGAAGAAACTTTTTTTCAACAGAATCGGCGGAATGAATCGACCCCTGATCATGTGTAAACACAGTTCACTTTCATAGCAGCCACGTTGTATTCCTTTTCGCATCTACGCACTCTCCTCCTCTCACCTTTTCCCTTCGCTTGTGGACTTCAATGCACAACACATCAGCTGTATGTGACCAGAAGAAAAAGCCATTCCAAGTAAAACGATATCATAACCGCTACACACAGCCTAAATCGTTGTCATCATATAAGCTAAAGTAACGTCATAGTCAACATAGCTAATAGAACTAATGCGTTAGTAAACCCGCTACAATCATGCAGTAACGTTACAGTTTACAGTCAGTAAGCAGTTTAGCAGTTACACCGACGGGCCCCAGTGGCAATAAATGAGTAAAACCAAAAGCTTACCTTGACTTGGAAGAGTTCCAGGGTTGTGTTGGATAGTCATAGCCAGCTAGCTAACATATCCCTCTGTTTGAGCCGGGTGTTTGAGTAGGCTAAACTAGCTAGCTGCATTTGAAAGTTTAAAAAATGACAATCTCTCTCTCTTGCTTCTCCTTAAATTTAGGAAGACATGTATTTGTTAAAAACTGTTCAACTATTGTCTTTCTCTCTCTTTGAGTCAACTACTCACCACATTTTATGCACTGTAGTGCTAGCTAACTGTAACTTATGCTTTCAGTACTAGATTCATTCTCTGATCCTTTGATTGGGTGGACAACATGTCAGTTCATGCTGTAAGAGCTCTGATAGGTTGGAGGACGTCCTCCGGAAGTTGTCATAATTACTGTGTAAGACTATGGAAGGGGGTGAGAACCATGACCCTCCTAGGTTTTGTATTGAAGTCAATGTACCCTGAGGAGGACGGAAGCTAGCTGTCCTCCGGCTACACCATGGTGCTACCCTGTAGAGTGCTGTTGAGGCTACTGTAGACCTTCCTTGCAAAATAGTGTGTTTGAATGAATTATTTGGTGATGTGATTATATTTAGTATAGTTATTTCTAAAAAGGATAACTTTGTACATATTTTTAAGAAAGGATGGTCCTCCCCTTCCTCCTCTGAGGAGCCTCCACTGGTCTATACATAGTCAATGGTAGGCTTCGAGGGGACTCCTACGGTAGGTACACTTACAGCTCATCTCTTGGCAGTATTACTGTAGATTACTTTATCATGACCTAAACCCAGAGTCTCTCAGAGCGTTCACAGTCAGCCCACTGACACCCCTATCAGATCACAGCAAAATCACAGTCTACTTGAACAGAGCAATACTCAATCATGAGGCATCAAAGCCAAAGGAACTGCATAATATTAAGAATGGCTATAGATGGAAGGAAAGTAGTGTAGAAACCTACCAAAAAACTATTGGGCAACAACAGATTCAATCCCCTTTAGACAACTTCCTGGAAAAAATTCATCAGCTCTGGCATCTTCCCCAATATTTGGAACCAAGGACTGATCACCCCAATCCACAAAAGTGGAGATAAATTCGACCCAATAACTACCATAGGATATGCGTCAACAGCAACCTTGGGGAAATCCTCTGCATTATCATTAACAGCAGACTCCTACATTTCCTCAGTGAAAACAATGTCCTGAGCAAATGTCAAATTGGCTTTTTACCAAATTACCGTACGACAGACCACGTATTCACCTTGCACACCCTAATTGACAAATAAACAAACCAAAATAAAAGCAAAGTCATGCTTTGTTGATTTAAAAAAAAAGCGTTTGTCTAAATAACAATATGGGGATGAGGTAGTTTGGTGGGCTAATTTCAGATGGGCTGTGTACAGGTGCAGTGATCGGTAAGGTTATCTGACAACTGATGCTTAAAGTTAGTGAGGGAGATAAGAGTCTCCAGCCTCAGAGATTTTTGCAATTCGTTCCAGTCATTGGCAGCAGAGAACTGGAAGGAATGGCGGCCAAAGGAGGTGTTGGCTTTAGGGATGACCAGTGAGATATACCTGCTGGAGCGCATACTACGGGTGGGTGTTGCTATGGTGACCAATGAGCTAAGATAAGGCGGGGATTTGCCTAGCAGTGATTTATAGATGGCCTGGAGCCAGTGGGTTTGGCGACGAATATGTAGTGAGGACCAGCCAACAAGAGCGTACAGGTCACAGTGGTGGGTAGTGTAGGGGGCTTTGGAGACAAAACGGATGTCTACATCCAATTTGCTGAGTATAGTGTTGGAGGCTATTTTGTAAATGACATCGCCGAAGTCAAGGATCGGTAGGATAGTCAGTTTTACGAGGGCATGTTTGGCAGCATGAGTGAAGCAGGCTTTGTTGCAAAATAGGAAGCCGATTCTAGATTTAACTTTGGATTGGAGATGCTTAATGTGAGTCTGGAAGGAGAGTTTACAGTCTAACCAGTCACCTAGGTATTTGTAGTTGTCCACATACTCTAGGTCAGACCCGTCGAGAGTAGTGATTCTAGTCGGGTGGTCGGGTGCCAGCAGCGTTCGACTGAAGATCATGCATTTAGTTTTACTAGTGTTTAAGAGCAGTTGGAGGCTACTGAAGGAGTGTTGTATGGCATTGAAGCTCGTTTGGAGGTTTGTTAACACAGTGTCCAATGAAGGGCCAGATGTATACAAAATGGTGTCGTCTGCGTAGAGGTGGATCTGAGAGTCACCAGCAGCAAGAGCGACATCATTGATATACACGGAGAAAAGAGTCGGCCCAAGAATTGAACCCTGTGGCACCCCCATAGATACTGCCATAGGTCCAGACAACAGGCCCTCCAATTTGACACATTGAACTCTATCTGAGAAGTAGTTGGTGAACCAGGCGAGGCAGTCATTTGAGAAACCAAGGCTATTTAGTCTGCCAATAAGAATGCGTCGAAAGCCTTGGCCAGGTCAATGAAGACGGCTGCACAGTTCTGTCTATTATCGATCGCGGTTATAATATCGTTTAGGACCTTGAGCGTGGCTGAAGTGCACCCATGACCAGCTCGGAAACCGGATTGCATAGCGGAGAAGGTACGGTGGGATTCGAAATGGTCGGTGATCTGTTTGTTAACTTGGCTTTCAAAAACTTTCGAAAGGCAGGGCAGGATGGATATAGGTCTGTAACAGTTTGGATCTAGAGTGTCACCCCCTTTGAAGAGGGGGATGACCGCGGCAGCTTTCCAATCTCTGGGGATCTCAGACGTTACGAAAAGAGAGGTTGAACAGGCTAGTAATAGGCGTTGCGACAATTTCGGCGGCTAGATTTAGAAAGAAAGGGTCCAGATTGTCTAGCCCAGATGATTTGTAGGGGTCCAGATTTTGCAGCTCTTTCAGAACATCAGCTGTCTGAATTTGTGTGAAGGAGAAGCGGGGGGGCATGGGCAAGTTGCAGCGGAGGGTGCAGAGCTGGTGGCCGGGGTAGTGGTAGCCAGGTGGAAAGCATGGCCAGCCGTAGCAAAATGCTTGTTGAAATTCTCGATTATTGTAGATTTATCGGTGGTGATAGTGTTTCCTAGCCTCAGTGCAGTGGGCAGCTGGGAGGAAGTGCTCTTATTCTCCATGGACTTTACAGTGTCCCAAAACGTTTTGGAGTTAGTGCTACAGGATGCAAATTTCTGTTTGAAAAAGTTAGCCTTTGCTTTCCTAACTGCTTGTGTATATTGGTTCCTAACTTCCCTGAAAAGTTGCATATCGCGGGGGCTATTTGATGCTAATGCAGTATGCCACAGGATGTTTTTGTGCTGGTCAAGGGCAGTCAAGTCTGAGGAGAACCAGGGGCTATATCGGTTCTTAGTTCTGTATTTTTTGAATGGGGCATGTTTATTTAAGATTGAGAGGAAATTACTTTTAAAGAACAACCAGGCATCCTCTACTGACGGAATGAGATCTATATCCATCCAGGATACCTGGGCCAGGTCAATTAGGAAGGCCTGCTCGCTAAAGTGTTTTAGGGAGCATTTGACAGTGATGAGGGGTGGTCGTTTGACCGCGGACCCGTTACGGACGCACGCAGGCAATAAGGCAGTGATCGCTGAGATCCTGGTTGAAGACAGCAGAGGTGTATTTAGAGGGTAAGTTAGTCAGGATGATATCTATGAGGGTACCCATGTTTACGGATTTAGGGTTGTACCTGGTAGGTTCGTTGATAATTTGTGTGAGATTGAGGGCATCTAGTTTGGATTGTAGGATGGCCGGGGTGTTAAGCATATCCCAATTTAGGTCACCAAGCAGTTCGAACTCTGAGGATAAATGGGGGTTAATCAATTCACATATGGTGTCCAGGGCACAGCTGGGGGCTGAGGGGGGTCTGTATCAAGCGGCAACAGTGAGAGACTTATTTCTGGAAAGGTGGATTTTTAGATAGAAGTAGAAGCTCAAACTGTTTGGGCACAGACCTGGATAGTATGATAGAGCTCTGCAGGCTATCTCTACAGTAGATTGCAACTCCACCCCCTTTGGCAGTTCTATCTTGACGGAAAATGTTATAGTTGGGGATGGAAATTTCAGAATTTTTGGTGGCCTTCCTAAGCCAGGATTCAGACACTGCTAGAACATCAGGGTTGGCGGAGTGTGCTAACGCAGTGAATAACAAAAACTTAGGAAGTAGACTTCTGATGTTTATGTGCAAGAAACCAAGGCTTTTACGGTTACAGAAGTCAACAAATGATAGCTCCTGGGGAGCAGGAGGGATACCGGGGGCTGCAGGGCCTGGGTTAGCCTCTACATAACCAGAGGAACAGAGGAGGAGTAGAATAAGGATACGGCTAAAGGCTTTAAGAACTGGTCTTCTAGTGCGTTGGGTACAGAGAATAAAGGGGGCAGATTTCCGAGCGTTGTAGAAAAGATTCAGGGCATTATGTACAGAAAAGGATATGGAAGAATATGAGTACAGTTGAGGTAAACCTAAGCGTTGGGTAACAATGAAAGAGATATCATCACTGGAGGCACCGATAGAGCCGGTCTCGGCGTGTATGGGGGGTGGAACAAATGAACTATTTGAGGCAGTTTGAGAGGGACTTGGGGTTCTACAGTGAAATTGTATAATAAGAACTAGCTGGAACAGCAATAGGCAAGGCATATTGACATGGGAGAGAGGCATAAAGCAATCACAGGTGTTATTAGAGAGAGCTAAGACAACAACTGGTAATGGCGATAAAGTTTGGGCTGAGGCTAAACAGAATAAACAGGACAGGGTACCGTGTAAAGGAACAGTCCAGCAGGCATCAGCTGTGCAGCTGAGTGATCATAAGGTCCAGTGAACAGCAATAGGTGAGTCAGAGAGCAGTTCGAATTGGTGCTAAAGCACAGGCTAGCAGGAAGCACGGCTGTTGTTTGCGTGTGCTAGCGGGCCGGGGCTACCAGATGGATCTTCGTGGTCGACGTCGTAACGGGAAGCTTGTTGAAACCACATCAGACGATTTCGTCGGCAAACCAGTCGTGTTGGATCGGCGGGGCTCAGTGTCAACACTAGGAGGTCCCGTCCGGTTGACAGAGAGGTAGATAGCCGGGAGATGGGCCTGATGGGCTCAAGGCTAGCTGGTGCTGCTAAGGGGCAATGGTAATTAGCCAGCAACAGGTTGCAGCTAGCTGGTTGCGATGATCCGGCGCTAGGGTGCAGTGATTCCGGCAGAAAATCCGAAATGCTCTGGGTCGATAGCACGCTGTGCAGACTGGCCGACGAATTGTCCAGGCTAGAGCTAGAGCTGGCTGGTGGGTAGTGCAGGCCACGGACAATGGTGAAGACGCTAACGGTGGCTAATAGCAAGTAGCCCCCCCCCCTCAGTGCAACGCTTGCTCCGCTCCCTGTATGTGCATGCCTGCTGCTTATTTCCAATCTCCCCACACTCAAAACACTTCACACCATGTAGGCTTTCCCCTCATACTTCACTTGACACGAAATATCTAGAATTTTTGTCGGTGAGTTTAAAAACATGAAAATCTGCCTTCTACAAGATGTTTCATTACATCCAAATAATAACTCTCTCATTGGGCTGGTGAATGTTGCCAACTACTTGAATTATTTTTTCATTGGCAAGATTAGCAAATGTAGGCATGACATGCCAGCAACAAACGGCGACACTACACATCCAAGTATAACTGACCAAATTATGAAAGACAAGCGTTGTAATTTTGAATTCCGTAAAGTGAGTGGGGAAGAGGTGAAAAAAATTATTGTTGTTTATCAACAACGACAAGCTTGGATGGAAAATTACTGAGGATAATAGCGGACGATATTGCCACTCCTATTTGCCATATCGTCAATCTAAGCCTACTAGAAAGTGTGTAACCTCAGGCCTGGAGGGAAAAAAAAACTAATTCCGCTATCCAAGAATAGTAAAGCCCCCTTTACTGGCTCAAATAGCCGACCATTCAGCCCGTTACCAACCTTTACTTGTGTTTGACCAGATACAATGCTAATTTACTGTAAACAAATTGATAACCGACTTTCAGCACGCTTATAGGGAAGGACATTCAACAAGCACGTTACTTACACAAATTACTGATGATTGACTGAGAGAAATTGATGATACAAATATTGTGGGAGGTGTTTTGTTAGACTTCAGTGTGGCTTTTGACATTATCGATCATCTGCTGCTGGAAAAACGTATGTGTTATGGCTTTACACCCCCTGCTATATTGTGGATAAAGAGTTACCTGTCTAACAGAACACAGATGGTGTTCTTTAATGAAAGCCTCTCCAACACAATCCAGGTAGAATCAGGAATTCCCCAGGGCAGCTGTCTAGGCCCCTTACTTTTTTCAATCTTTACTAATGACATGCCACTGGCCTTGAGTAAAGCCAGTGTGTCTATGTATGTGGATGACTCAACACTACGCAC
The DNA here is from genome assembly GCF_964263955.1 of Coregonus lavaretus. Taxonomy (NCBI): domain Eukaryota; kingdom Metazoa; phylum Chordata; class Actinopteri; order Salmoniformes; family Salmonidae; genus Coregonus; species Coregonus lavaretus. The sequence goes on from NW_028162079.1 coordinate 10,363, forward strand.
GTCAGCTACCACAGCGAGTGAAATCACTGCAACACTTAAAGAGCTGCAGTTAGTTTCAGAATGGGTGGCAAGGAATAAATTAGTCCTAAATATTTCAAAAACTAAAAGCACTGTATTTGGGATAAATCATTCACTAAACCCTAAACCTCAACTCAATCTTGTAATGAATAATGTGGAAATTGAGCAAGTTGAGGTGACTAAACTGCTTGGAGTAACCCTGGATTGTAAACTGCCATGGTCAAAACATATTGATACAACAGTAGCTAGGATGGGGAGAAGTCTGTCCATAATAAAGCGATGCTCTACCTTCTTAACAGCACTATCAACAAGGCAGGTCCTACAGGCCCTAGTTGTGTCACACCCGGACTACTGTTCAGTCGTGTGGTCAGGTGCCACAAAGAGAACAGGGCAGCACAGCTGGCCCTTAAATGTACAAGTAGAGCTAACATTAGCATGTCAATCTCTCCTGGCTCAAAGTGGAGGAGATATTGACTTCATCACTACTTGTTTTTCTAAGAAGTGTGGACATGCCGAATGTACCGAGCTGTCTGTTTAAACTACTAGCACACAGCTCGGAGACCCATGCATACCCCCACAAGACATGCCACCAGAGGTCTCTTCACAGTCCCCAAGTTCAGAACGGACTATGGGAGTCGCATAGCACTACATTGAGCCATGACTACATGTAACTCTATTCCACATCAGGTAACTGACGCAAGCAGTAGAATCAGATTTTAAAAACCCTTATGGAACAGCGGGGACTGTGAAGAGACACACACAGGTACAGACACGCATACACACACGTACATTGTAATATTGTTGGATGGTGGTATTATACATTTTGTATATTAGATATGTAGTTGTGTAATTATGTGATGTACTGTTTTATATTTTGTTTTATGTGTGATGTAAGTGCCTTAATGTGTTTGGACCCCAGGAAGAGTATCTGCTGCCTTGGCAGGAACTAATGGGGATCCATTATAAACCCCAGGAAGAGCAGCTGCTGCCTTGGCAGGAACTAATGGGGATCCATAATAAACCCCAGGAAGAGCAGCTGCTGCCTTGGCAGGAACTAATGGGGATCCATAATAAACCCCAGGAAGAGCAGCTGCTGCCTTGGCAGGAACTAATGGGGATCCATTATAAACCCCAGGAAGAGTAGCTGCTGCCTTGGCAGGAACTAATGGGGATCCATAAATAACCCCAGGAAGAGTAACTGCCGCCTTGGCAGGAACTAATTTTGTCTAGTTCTCTCACTAACACTTTCTATTGTCCCATTTCCCTCTTTCCCCTCCTCCCCCTTCACCTCTATCTTCCCCCTTCACCTCTATCCCCTGTCCCTCTCCTCCCCCTTCACTTCTATCCCCCCCCTTCCTCCCCCTTCACCTCTATCCCTGTCCCTCTCCTCCCCCTTCACCTCTATCCCTGTCCCTCTCCTCCCCCTTCACCTCTATCCCTGTCCCTCTCCTCTTCCTTTATCTCTATCCCTGTCCCTCTCCTCCCCCTTCACCTCTATCCCTGTCCCTCTCCTCCCCCTTCACCTCTATCCCTGTCCCTCTCCTCCCCCTTCACCTCTATCCCTGTCCCTCTCCTCCCCCTTCACCTCTATCCCTGTCCCTCTCCTCTTCCTTTATCTCTATCCCTGTCCCTCTCCTCCCCCTTCACCTCTATCCCTGTCCCTCTCCTCCCCCTTCACCTCTATCCCTCCCCCTTCGCCTCCAACCCTGTCCCTCTCCTCCCCCTTCACCTCTGTCCCTGTCCCTCTCCTCCCCCTTCACCTCTGTCCCTGTCCCTCTCCTCCCCCTTCACCTCTATCCCTGTCCCTCTCCTCCCCCTTCACCTCTATCCCTGTCCCTCTCCTCTTCCTTCACCTCTATCCCTGTCCCTCTCCTCCCCCTGCACCTCTATCCCTCCCCCTCTCCTCCCCCTTCACCTCTATCCCTCCCCCTCTCCTCCCCCTTCCCCTCTATCCCTCCCCCTCTCCTCCCCCTTCACCTCTATCCCTCCCCCTCTCCTCCCCCTTCCCCTCTATCCCTGTCCCTCTCCTCCCCCTTCACCTCTATCCCTGTCCCTCTCCTCCCCCTTCCCCTCTATCCCTCCCCCTCTCCTCCCCCTTCCCCTCTATCCCTCCCCCTCTCCTCCCCCTTCACCTCTATCCCTGTCCCTCTCCTCCCCCTTCACCTCTATCCCTGTCCCTCTCCTCCCCCTTCACCTCTATCCCTCCCCCTTCACCTCTATCCCTCCCCCTCTTCTCCCCCTTCCCCTCTATCCCTCCCCCTCTCCTCCCCCTTCACCTCTATCCCTGTCCCTCTCCTCCCCCTTCACCTCCAACCCTGTCCCTCTCCTCCCCCTTCACCTCTATCCCTGTCCCTCTCCTCCCCCTTCACCTCTATCCCCCCCTCCTCTCCTCCCCCTTCACCTCTGTCCCTGTCCCTCTCTTCCCCCTTCACCTCTGTCCCTCCCCCTCTCCTCCCCCTTCACCTCTATCCCTGTCCCTCCCCTCCCCTTCACCTCTATCCCTCCCCCTCTCCTCCCCCTTCACCTCTATCCCTGTCCCTATCCTCCCCCTTCCCCTCTATACCTGTCCCTATCCTCCCCCTTCACCTCTATCCCTGTCCCTCTCCTCCCCCTTCACCTCTATCCCTGTCCCTCCCCTCCCCTTCACCTCTATCCCTCCCCCTCTCCTCCCCCTTCACCTCTATCCCTGTCCCTATCCTCCCCCTTCCCCTCTATACCTGTCCCTATCCTCCCCCTTCACCTCTATCCCTGTCCCTCTCCTCCCCCTTCACCTCTATCCCTGTCCCTCCCCTCCCCTTCACCTCTATCCCTCCCCCTCTCCTCCCCCTTCACCTCTATCCCTGTCCCTATCCTCCCCCTTCCCCTCTATACCTGTCCCTCTCCTCCCCCTTCACCTCTATCCCTGTCCCTATCCTCCCCCTTCACCTATATCCCTCCCCCTCTCCTCCCCCTTCACCTCTATCCTCCCCCTTCACCTCTATCCCTGTCCCTCTCCTCCCCCTTCACATCTATCCCTGTCCCTCTCCTCTTCCTTCACCTCTATCCTCCCCCTTCATCTCTATCCCTGTCCCTCTCCTCCCCCTTCATCTCTATCCCTGTCCCTCTCCTCCCCCTTCATCTCTATCCCTGTCCCTCTCCTCCCCCTTCACCTCTATCCTCCCCCTTCACCTCTATCCCTGTCCCTCTCCTCCCCCTTCATCTCTATCCCTGTCCCTCTCCTCTTCCTTCCCCTCTATCCCTGTCCCTCTCCTCCCCCTTCACCTCTATCCCTGTCCCTCTCCCCCCCCTTCAACTCTATCCCTGTCCCTCTCCTCTTCCTTCACCTCTATCCTTCCCCCTCTCCTCCCCCTTCATCTCTATCCCTGTCACACATCAGGGGTCTTCTGATTGGCGCAGATCAGACATGGAGCCTTCTGAAGACTTCCTGTGGTGTCGGCCAATCAGAGCCAGTGCTGACGGCCATCATCACTCATCATTATGCCTGATTGCCTGATGCAGGAAGAGGTTGAGGATCGATAACCCATTTGAGCCAATCAACAGGCTCCCCAGGGTGTAATGGTTTTAAAGGTAGTGGGGGTAAACTATCAAGGCTGACACTGGAGACTGTAGAATGGATGTTAAAGCCTGGTTGTCCACCATATTATGGACTGGATGTTAAGGCCTGGTTGTCCACCATATTGAAGACTGGATGCTAAAGCCTGGTTGTCCACCATATTGTAGACAGGATGCTAAAGCCTGGTTGTCCACCATATTGTAGACAGGATGCTAAAGCCTGTTTGTCCACCATATTGTAGACAGGATGCTAAAGCCTGTTTGTCCACCATATTGTAGACAGGATGCTAAAGCCTGGTTGTCCACCATATTGAAGACTGGATGCTAATGCCTGGTTGTCCACCATATTGTAGACAGGATGCTAAAGCCTGGTTGTCCACCATATTGTAGACAGGATGCTAAAGCCTGTTTGTCCACCATATTGTAGACAGGATGCTAAAGCCTGGTTGTCCACCATATTGTAGACAGGATGCTAAAGCCTGGTTGTCCACCATATTGTAGACAGGATGCTAAAGCCTGGTTGTCCACCATATTGTAGACAGGATGCTAAAGCCTGGTTGTCCACCATATTGTAGACAGGATGCTAAAGCCTGGTTGTCCACCATATTGTAGACAGGATGCTAAAGCCTGGTTGTCCACCATATTGAAGACTGGATGCTAAAGCCTGGTTGTCCACCATATTGTAGACAGGATGCTAAAGCCTGGTTGTCCACCATATTGAAGACTGGATGCTAAAGCCTGGTTGTTCACCATATTGAAGACTGGATGCTAAAGCCTGGTTGTCCACCATATTGTAGACAGGATGCTAAAGCCTGGTTGTCCACCATATTGAAGACAGGATGCTAAAGCCTGTTTGTCCACCATATTGTAGACAGGATGCTAAAGCCTGTTTGTCCACCATATTGTAGACAGGATGCTAAAGCCTGGTTGTCCACCATATTGAAGACTGGATGCTAAAGCCTGGTTGTCCACCATATTGTAGACAGGATGCTAAAGCCTGGTTGTCCACCATATTGTAGACAGGATGCTAAAGCCTGTTTGTCCACCATATTGTAGACAGGATGTTAAAGCCTGGTTGTCCACCATATTGTAGACAGGATGCTAAAGCCTGGTTGTCCACCATATTGTAGACAGGATGCTAAAGCCTGGTTGTCCACCATATTGAAGACTGGATGCTAAAGCCTGGTTGTCCACCATATTGTAGACAGGATGCTAAAGCCTGGTTGTCCACCATATTGAAGACTGCATGCTAAAGCCTGGTTGTCCACCATATTGAAGACTGGATGCTAAAGCCTGGTTGTCCACCATATTGAAGACTGGATGCTAAAGCCTGGTTGTCCACCATATTGAAGACAGGATGCTAAAGCCTGGTTGTCCACCATATTGTAGACAGGATGCTAAAGCCTGGTTGTCCACCATATTGTAGACAGGATGCTAAAGCCTGGTTGTCCACCATATGTGACTCGTTTCAGGAAACTAGGCGTATGTCGCACGTCACTACTTCACAGGAGAGGCATTTGAACGTAAACATGTATTTTTATCAAAATGCGTTTTTTGCCAGAAATGCCTTCTGGAACATGTGAACTTTCATGTGCCTTAATAACAAACTTGTATGCCATCCACAAATACTAATACAATTGTTAAATTACGAGCCTAGTTGGTTTAGCCATGGAAAAAGACAGGAACCTTCCCGCTAGCCATGATTGGCTGAGATAATGTATGGGGCTGGACATGCCGGGAGATGAGTTTGGATCGGTCTGCCATGTAACACGCTTCTGTCTATAACGTGATCCGTTCAGTATGTGTTGACAGTCCTTTCTGCCGCGCCGTTTTTGAAAGATATAACGTTAGCCATCGAGAACTACAAAAGTTTTGCTACTTTTCTCAACAACACTGATGCCCTGAATTTAGCAGGCACTATCGACAGATCAGTAGGAAAAAGTGATGGGCTACTTTCTGCAAACGCCACGGTCAGTGTGAACCGGAGTGACTTGACACAAAGCTGACCAAACAAGATGTAGCTACAAACAAAATGGAGTTAAATGCTGTAGACTGGATGTTAAAGCCTGGTTATCCACCATATTGTAGACTGGATGTTAAAGCCTGGTTATCCACCATATTGTAGACTCACTACTGCACGGCTTCAGGTGTGTTACTGAAGCTACTGTCACTGTGGAGGAGGTTCTGGTCGCCGTAGGAGAGAAGGTAGGCTATGAAAATGTTGCTTATGCATCGCGGATGAATAAAGCGGTGGTGGGTTTTTGTTAAAGAAGAGCGTCTTGTCGATCGGATGGTTGAGCATAGCGTACTTCTTAAAGGCATGTTTATTCAAGTTACGCCGCTTTTTCCTCTGTCAACAAGGGTAACGATTTCTAATGTACCACCGTTTATTCCCAATTAGTTATTGAAGCGCAAGTGATTGCGGTTTGGGAAGTTTGCAAGTTCAATTAAAAATTGTCCCGTGGAGTTGCAAACACCCGGGTCTGAAACAGGTAATGTCGTTTCGGCGACAGGTGTTTATGTTTTTGGACTCACCGGAGCAGACTTTGGAGTTATCGTTTAAAGTCAAGTATGACAACAGACTGTATATGGTTTATGCTAGTACAGGTAGTCAACAGTGTTTTGAGTGTGGGGATGTTGGCCATAAGCGACATGCTTGCCCGAAAAGAGAGAAGGCGGAGGGAGGGATGCAGGTGGTCCTCGTAACGCCTGGGCCCACTGATGTAGGGAGAGGTGGGCTGACAGTGGTAGAGCAGCCACAAGCACCTGTTGCTGAGGAACAAGTCGTTTGTGTTGAGGGGACTGAGTTGCAGCTTGACCCAGAGGGGATCATAGCGTCTGATGAGCAGCAGAAAAATATTGTTGTAGGAGGTAAGGACGGATCTGGGGAGCCATTTCCCCAGACTGGTGAGGAGATGCCCAGTACGAGTGATGGGGTACAGGAGGGGGTTCAGGTGGAACTAGTCTCCCAGGTAGTGGAGGAGATGTCCATTACGAGTAATGGGGTACAGGAGGGGGTTCAGGTGGAACTAGTCTCCCAGGTAGTGGAGGAGATGCCCGGTACGAGTAATGGGGTGCAAGTGTGGAGTCAGGGGTCTGTGGCCTCAGTTGAGGAGGATCAGGAGAAGGACATGGACATTTCTGATATCTCTGTTGATATGATAGCAGCTGGCGACGACTCACTTTACAATCTAGATGAGGTAAATGGGTTCCTGGACCAGATTTTTGGGAAATCTGTTAAATTGGCAGATTCTTTTGATGTTGATAAGTTTGTGAGGTCAGCTGTGGTGTTACAGATGACGGTGGGGTTAGACCAGTTGAGTGAGAAGAAGCTTTTCCGCTTGAGGAAATGTGTTACTGTTGTCACGGCAACAAAAGGTAGTGGGAAAAATTAAAACAATGATGATTATCATGCCTCATTAGGGTGCTTTTTTCTCTTTGTCTGGTTTCTCTGTGGTTTCTTCTGTTTTTCCTTTCTCTTTTCTATATGGAGGTACTAAGGGTAGGTTCTCTCAATATCAATGGGGGAAGGGACAGGAATAAGAGGGCATGGGTATTAGAAGTAATGAAAAAGAAAAGGCTTAATGTAGTTTTTTCTACAGGAGATACATAGTGATGAGGCTAATGAGGTTGACTGGGGTATGTGGTGGGAGGGGCAAAATATACTCAGTCATGGTACTAATTTCAGTGCTGGGGTGGCAATTTTGTTTTCCTCAGGCTTAGGGGTGACTGTGGTATCTACAACGGAGATTGTCAAGGGTCGGGTTTTATTGGTCAAGGCGGATGTTATGTATTGTTTTATGTTTATGCTCCTAATGAGGGTACAGAGGGTATTGTTGTATTTGATCAAATAAAGGAAACCTGAAGACAGTGCGAGGGGTGTATGGTTTTAGGGGGGGACTGGAACTGTACAGTGGATTTTATTGTTGATCGCACCGCTGAAGAACCTCAGCAATTTGCGGTCAGCAATTTGTCTGTCTGGTCTACTAACTGAGTTTGAGCTTTCTGATGTGTGGAGAGTAAGAAATGCAAAAGTTAGGCAGTGCACATGGCTAAAAGTTAATGAAGGTCATGTCAGTGCAGCAAGGTTAGACAGGTTGTGTGTATCTGAGCGCTACCCGTGGTAGGGTTGGAAGGTGTGACGTTACTCCTGTGGGTTTCTCTGATCACCATATTGTTACTGTTGATATTCACTTGTCCTGTCCACGAAGGTCATCGCCTTATTGGTATTTTAATGTCAAGTTATTACATGATAAGCTATAAAAAAACAAATAAAGAGAGTCGCACATTATGTATTAAACTCCCAGCCCAGTGATGCTGAAACCTTGGTGGTTTCTTACCCAATACGTGTGCAACTCTCTTCAATTGTTAGTCAGCACCTCTACACTAAATAACGTTCTCTGGTGCGCCAGCTCATGCTTTTTATAAGTTATTACATGCATGCCATGTTTTGTGAAAAGTTGTTGTTGTTTTGGGAAAAATGGAGGGTTATTAAATGGAATTTTGAGTCCTTGAGACAATGGTGGGAGGTTGGGAAGGCCCAAATACATGTGTTTTGTCAACAGTATACCGCTCTGTCTCGTATTGAAGTTAAAGAGACTATCAGGGCCCTTGAACAGGACATTAAATCTATTGAATTGAAGTTGCTCACTCAGAATGACCCCGGACTTGTCATGAACATACAGGGCAAGAGACTGAGGTCGTTTTTTACATGAAAGAGTGAAGGGTGCCTTGATTAGGTCTCGCTTTGCTAACCTCAAGGATATGGATGCTCCTAGCATTTTTTATTTTTTTTTACCTCGACAATGCAACGCAAACAGATGGGATTTTTATGAAGTGGTGTGTGAATCTTTTCATGAGGGTTCGCTTCCTGTATCCTGTCAACATGCTGTGCTTTCATTGTTACCAAAAAAGGGGGATTTGGCTCTTCTAAAAAACTGGCGACCTGTTGCATTGCTGTGTGCAGAATATACAATTGTATCTAAGTGTCTCTCAAACAGGATGAAAGCATATCTGGGGCTGTTGGTCCACAAGGATCAGTCTTACTGTGTACCTGATCGCTCTATTGTTGACAACTTGTTTCTAATAAAATATGTTTTAGACATTTGTAAACTGTCTGATGTGAATGTGGGTTTGCTTTCTTTGGATCAGGAGAAGGCTTTTGACCGTGTGGACCACCAGTACTCAAAACAATGAAAGCCTTTGGGTTTGGGGATGTTTTTTTGTCTTGGATGAGTTTACTGTATGCTGGGGCCTCATGTATGGTGAAGGTGGGGGTTGGTTTGAGCTGCCCCATCCCCGTCCAAAGGGGTATTAGGCAGGAATGCCCAATTTCAGGACAGTTATATTTTCTGGCAATTGAACCAATGCTTTGCTTTTTAAGAGCGAAACTTAATGGTTTCTCTGTGCCAGGTGTAATGAAGGGTCCCACGATAGCACTGTCTGCGTATGCAGATGACGTGACAGTTTATATTACAGGGGGTGAGGATGTTAAGGTTCTCTCAAACGCTTTAAAGGTGTATGAGGGGGGCCTCCTCAGCTAGAGCCAATTGGGAAAAGAGTGAATCGCTGTGGGCAGGTCAGCTTCAGACAGGGTCCGCTCCACGGTTACCAGGGGGGATTCAGTGGGGCAGAGATTAAAGATTTTTTTTCTTCTTCTAGGCTCCGATGTCTTTCAGCAAAAGAACTGGGAGGGTGTAGTGGAGAAGGTGTGTGCCAGATTGTCTAGGTGGAAATGGGTGCTACCCCAGCTGTCTTATAGGGGAACGGTGCTGGTAGCCAATAACCTAGCCGTCTCTACCCTGTGGCACAGACTAATGATTTTACAGCCAGTCTGACACAAGAGCTTCAGAGGACCCACTGCACGAGGGTGGGCAAGGCCTGGTGGACATTTCTTCCAGGATCATGGCTTTCCTGGCTTCAAGCAGCCCAGAGACTGTTGTACAGTGACGGTTCTAGCTGGGTCGATGCAGCCGACACAGTGATGAGGAGAGCGGGCTGTTTGGGCTTAGACAAGCACATTTTCCTCTTAAAGCTAGAGGGGGGTGATTTGTCTGGCCTGATGTGGATTTTTGAAGAGCCTCTTTATTTATAACACTACCATCCAGTCCTGTGCTATGGGTTCAGCCAGCCTACGTTCATGCCTGTTAGGAGTGGGGTGTACCAAGCTGGGGTCATCTGATGCGGAGCAGGAGCAGATCGTTGGAGGAGCTGGGAGAAAGAGCGGGGATCCGATCATCTCGCCTACTCAGGAAGGTCGTAGCTTCACTTGCTTTGGCAATGTTAACATACGTTTCCCATGCCAATAAAGCCCTTAAAATGAAATTGAATTTAAATTGAATTGAGAGAGAGAAGTTTACATTTTCACTCCAACTAGCAGAGAGCCGGTGGGCACAGGCTGGCAGAGGAGGTAATGAGTGTGTGTTTTGTCTTGAGAGCTTCAATAAGCTGGCAGTGAAAATGCCAACTGTAAGGTACCCAGAACACGCACACACATACGCACGCACATACACACTAAGAAAGGGGTAATTTAAATCACTGCCTGCCGTAGGGTTGTGTTTCAGTAATGTATCTTACACTGCAAAGAGGTGAAGCATATTCCAGTTCTCTCTCCAGCTCTTTCTCTCTCCTCTCCTGCTCTTCTCTTTCTCTCTCCCTCCATTCTCTCTACCCCATCTCTTCATCTCTCCATCTCTACCCTCTCCCCATCCCTTCTCACTCTCCATCTCTACCCTCTCTCCATCTCTTCTCACTCTCCATCTCTACCCTCTCCCCCTCCCTACCCTCTCTCCATCTCTACCCTCTCCCCCTCCCTACCCTCTCTCCATCTCTTCTCACTCTCCATCTCTACCCTCTCCCCCTCCCTACCCTCTCTCCACTCTTCTCACTCTCCATCTCTATCCTCTCTCCATCTCTTCTCACCCCCCCTCCCTACCCTCTCTCCATCTCTTGTCTCTCCCTCTCTACCCTCTATTCTCTCTCTCCATCTCTACCCTCTCTTCTCTCTCTCCATCTTTACCCTCTCTTCTCTCTCTCCATCTCTACCCTCTCTTCTCTCTCTCCATCTCTACCCTCTCTTCTCTCTCTCCATCTCTAACCTCTCTTTTCTCTCTACCTCTCTTCACTCCCTCTCTACCCTCTCTCCCTTCCTTCTCTATTTCTCCCTCTCCCCCCTCTCTCCTTATTTTAAAGCCATATGCTGTACGGCCGCAGCTCTCTGTGTGGCCTTTGAAGTGTGCTAGATTATAAAAACAAATGTTTGGACAACTGACAGTGCAGGGAAAGGAGGCACACACACACAAACACATGGAATGCAGGGATAAATACACACACACACACACACACACACACACACACACACACACACACACGAGGCGAAGCCACAGCAGGGCCAAGCCGGGCAGAGGCCTTGCCAGATTCAACACTGGCCCACCCAATCAGAATGGCTTAAAATATATTTTAAAAATAAAATAAATGAATTTGATTTCTTTAGTGCATTCATCTTAAGATAGCAAGGTGGAACAACCACATATCACAGGCATAGTAAGTTCACTTCTCGTCAATAAAGACGCTTGAAATGTATAGTGATAGAAAGTGACTTTAGCATGACGGATACAGAGGAAGAGAACATTTAGTTTTCCTCCATTGTCACTCAGCTGCCCGCAACCCTGTTCTGTAAGCTCGCAATGAGTCACTCAGCCACGGAGCAGGAAGGGAGGGCCGAGCCGGCCGGGAGGAAAGGGGACAGTGCGAGTCATAGGATGCGGAAAGGGGGGAGAGTAGGGTCGAAGAGACCGAATCAGGAGACAGGAGGGAGAAGGATTTAGCAGAAGGAAGAGATGATAGGATAGAAGAGGAGAGAATAGTGGGAGAGAGAGAGTGAAGATTGCGACGGTGCATGACCATCTGGGTAGGGGCTGAGTGGTTAGGGTTGGAGGAAAGGGAGACAGAAAAGGAAACAAAGTAGTGATCAGAGACCTGGAGGGGGGTTGCAGTGAGATTAGTAGGAGAACAGCCTCTAGTAAAGATGACGTCAAGCGTATTGCCTGCCTTGTGAGTTGGAGGGGATTGGGAAGGGATGAGGTCAAAAGAGGCAGGGAGAGGAAAGAGAGAGTTGTGCCACGACTAGATTCTCTTGGTCTATGAGAGACAACGTAGTCCGATGAAGAGAACACAGCTGGTGCAGCAGTGTTTTCTGGGGTGATGCATGTCCCCCGTCAGGGCCAAAAAGTCAAGGGACTGAAGGGCAGCGTAGGCTTAAATTAACTCAGTGTTCTTGACCGCCGATCGGCAGTTCCAAACGCTGCCAGAGACCCGGAATTTCACATGGGTTGTTGCCGCAGGGTACACAAAATTAGAAGGGTTGCAGCCAAGGGTTGGGGAGCGTCTGTAAAACCTACAGGGAGAGGAGCCAACAGGTATAGAAAACACACACATAGCTGCCAAAGCTACAAAAGAGCAAAATTAGATAATCTGTAAATAACTAAGATACTTAGAGAGTGGTGAGGAGCCTTCCTCGAAGAACACTGCAGAACAACTCGGCATAACCGTGTTTGTTTCGGCGACGGACTTAGTTTTTGCCGACGAGACCGCCACTGACACGACCGCCGCTTACAGCTGCCACTGAGAAAACTGAAGTACTAACACTAATTGGTGATTTGAGTCAATTTGAGGTGTACCTGTGGATGTATTTCAAGGACTACCTTCAAAATCAGTGCCTCTTTGCTTGACATCATGGAAAATCAAAAGAAATCAGCCAAGACCTCAGAAAACTAATTGTAGACCTCCAAAAGTCTGGTTCATCCTTGGGAGCAATTTCCAAACGCCTGAAGGTACCACGTTCATCTGTACAAACAATAGAACGCAAGAATAAACACCATGGGACCACGCAGCCGTCATACCGCTCAGGAAGGAGACGCGTTCTGTCTCCTAGAGTTGAACGTACTTTGGTGCGAAAAGTGCAAATCAATACCAGAACAACAGCAAAGGACCTTCTGAAGATGCTGGAGGAAACAGGTACAAAAGTATCTATATCCACAGTAAAACGAGTCCTATATCGACATAACCTGAAAGGCCGCTCAGCAAGGAAGACGCCACTGCTCCAAAACCACCATAAAAAAAACAGACTACGGTTTGCAACTGCACATGGGGACAAAGATCGTACTTTTTGGAGAAATGTCCTCTGGTCTGATTAAACAAAAATAAAACTGTTTGGCCATAATGACCATCGTTATGTTTGGAGGAAAAAGAGGTTTGCTTGCAAGCCGAAGAACACCATCCCAACCGTGAAGGACGGGGGTGGCAGCATCATGCTGTGGGGGTGCTTTGCTGCAGGAGGGACTGGTGCACTTCACAAAATAGATGGCATCATGAGGAAGGGAAATTATGTGGATATATTGAAGCAACATCTCAAGACATCAGTCAGGAAGTTAAAGCTTGGTCGCAAATGGGTCTTCCAAATGGACAATGACCCCAAGCATACTTCCAAAGTTGTGGCAAAATGGCTTAAGGACAACAAAGTTAAGGTATTGGAGTGGCCATCACAAAGCCCTGACCTCAATCCTACAGAACATTTGTGGGCAGAACTGAAAAAGAGTGTGCGAGCAAGGAGGCCTACAAACCTGACTCAGTTACACCAGCTCTGTCAGGAGCAATGGGCCAAAAATTCACCCAACTTATTGTGGGAAGCTTGTGGAAGGCTACCCGAAACGTTTTACCCAAGTTAAACAATTTAAAGGCAATTCTACCAAATACTAATTGAGTGTATGTAAACTTCTGATCCCACTGGGAATGTGATGAAAGAAATAAAAGCTGAAATAAATCATTCTCTCTACTATTATTCTGTCATTTTTATCCTAGGTACACTTCAACTGTGAGAGACGGAATCTAAAACAAAAATCCAGAAAATCACATTGTATGATTTTTAAGTAATTCATTGCCATTTTATTGCATGACATAAGTATTTGATCACCTACCAACGAGGAAGAATTCCAGCTCTCACAGACCTGTTAGTTTTTCTTTAAGAAGCCCTCCTGTTCTCCACTCATGACCTGTATTAACTTCACCTGTTTGAACTAGTTACCTGTATAAAAGACACCTGTCCACACATTCAATCAAACAGACTCCAACCTCTCCACAATGGCCAAGACCAGAGAGCTGTGTAAGGACATCAGGGATAAAATTGTAGACCTGCACAAGGCTGGGATGGACTACAGGACAATAGGCAAGCAGCTTGGTGAGAAGGCAACAACTGTTGGCGCAATTATTAGAAAATGGAAGAAGTTCAAGATGACGGTCAATCACCCTCGGTCTGGGGCTCCATGCAAGATCTCACCTCGTGGAGCATCAATGATCATGAGGAAGGTGAGGGATCAGCCCAGAACTACACGGCAGGACCTGGTCAATGACCTGAAGAGAGCTGGGACCACAGTCTCAAAGAAAACCATTAGTAACACACTACGCCGTCATGGATTAAAATCCTGCAGTGCACGCAAGGTCCCCCTGCTCAAGCCAGCGCATGTCCAGGCCCGTCTGAAGTTTGCCAATGACCATCTGGATGATCCAGAGGAGGAATGGGAGAAGGTCATGTGGTCTGATGAGACAAAAATAGAGCTTTTTGGTCTAAACTCCACTCACCGTGTTTGGAGGAAGAAGAAGGATGAGTACAACCCCAAGAACACCATCCCAACCGTGAAGCATGGAGGTGGAAACATCATTCTTTGGGGATGCTTTTCTGCAAAGGGGACAGGATGACTGCACCGTATTGAGGGGAGGATGGATGGGGCCATGTATCGCAAGATCTTGGCCAACAACCTCCTTCCCTCAGTAAGAGCATTGAAGATGGGTCGTGGCTGGGTCTTCCAGCATGACAACGACCCAAAACACACAGCCAGGGCAACTAAGGAGTGGCTCCGTAAGAAGCATCTCAAGGTCCTGGAGTGGCCTAGCCAGTCTCCAGACCTGAACCCAATAGAAAATCTTTGGAGGGAGCTGAAAGTCCGTATTGCCCAGCGACAGCCCCGAAACCTGAAGGATCTGGAGAAGGTCTGTATGGAGGAGTGGGCCAAAATCCCTGCTGCAGTGTGTGCAAACCTGGTCAAGACCTACAGGAAACGTATGATCTCTGTAATTGCAAACAAAGGTTTCTGTACCAAATATTAAGTTCTGCTTTTCTGATGTATCAAATACTTATGTCATGCAATAAAATGCAAATTAATTACTTAAAAATCATACAATGTGATTTTCTGGATTTTTGTTTTAGATGTTGTCTCTCACAGTTGAAGTCTACCTATGATAAAAATTACAGACCTCTACATGCTTTGTAAGTAGGAAACCCTGCAAAATCGGCAGTGTATCAAATACTTGTTATCCCCACTGTACATACCACTACCACACATACCACTACCACACAAAAACGTGAGTGTTCCCCACAACAGTGATCAATGGAAAATCGCGGCGTTTCTCATAGAAGTTGTATGGACAGTTTCTATTGACTGGAATACGCTGTTTTCTGTCAAACTTCAAGGCATTTCCCCGAGGCCACTGTAAAAGCTCATAGAAGGCTCAGGAATTCTTATTGAAGTTTTGGACAGCTGCAGCCCTGACATTTTCCATAACATCAATAGACTATTAAGGGCCATCATCACCATTTCCTATGACTTCATGGAGTGTTGAGAGACTCTTCTCCACTACCAGGCCGTATCAACACATCCATCAGATCTGCACGTCTCAACAACCTTTGAGAGGGAACTCAGTGACTCTTTGGACTATGATTAAATCATCTCCAAGACCAAGCCTAGGTGTCTACGCCTTGTCATGTGAAACGTGAAACGCACAAGAAAGGTAAGCCTGAATACTGTTTATTTATGATTTTACCTAATGTTTTCATGCCTGCCTTGGTAGGCCAGGATTACATGCGTTTGATTTGTTTTAATTTTTCATTAGAAGCAGCAGCTACTCTTCTTGGGGGTCCACGAAAAACACAAAACATGACAAGTAACAAAACCCTGAAACGCTGATAGACAAGGACAGTCACACAAACGTAAAATACAATGAAATACAAACAATACAACTAAATAATTATACAAACAATACAACAAAACATGATGTGTGTGTCTGTAGGTCTATATTATTCTGTACCACGGGCAGGTAATGCAGCTTGGCCGGTGCTGGCTGAGCGCGCAAAAATTGTTCAGGTACAGTGCATTCAGAACCCTTTACTTTTTCCACATTTTGTTTTACGTTACAGCCTTGTTCTAAAATGGATTACAATAATGTTGTTGCTCATCAATCTACACACGATAGCCCATAATGACAAAGCGAAAACAAGTATTCAGACCCTTTGCTATGAGACTCGAAATTGAGCTCAGGTGCATCCTGTTTCCATTTATCATCCTTCAGATGTTTCTACAACTTGATTGGAGTCCACCTGTGGTAAATTCAATTGATTGGACATGATTTGGAAAGGCACACACCTGTCTATATAAAGGTCCCACAGTTGACAGTGCATGTCAGAGCAAAAACCAAGTCATGAGGTCGAAGGTATTGTCCGTAAAGCTCCAAGACAGGATTGTGTCGAGGCACAGATCTGGGGATGGGTAGCAAAACATTCCTGCAGCATTGAAGGTCCCCAAGAACACAGTGGCCTCCATCATTCTTAAATGGAAGAAGTTTGGAACCACCAAGACTCTTCCTAGAGCTGGCCGCCTGGCCAAACTGAGCAATCGGGGGAGAAGGGCCTTGGTCAGGGAGGTGACCAAGAACCCAATGGTCACTCTGACAGAGCTCCAGAGTTCCTCTGTGGAGATGGGAGAACCTTCCAGAAGGACAACCATCTCTGCAGCACTCTACCAATCAGGCATTTATGGTACAGTGGCCAGACAGAAGCCACTCCTCAGTAAAAGGCACCTAAAGACTCTCAGACCATGAGAAACAAGATTCTCTGGTCTGATGAAACCAAGATTGAACTCTTTGGCCTGAATGCCAAGCATCACGTCTGGAGGAAACCTGGAAGCATCCTTAAGGTGAAGCATGGTGGTGGCAGCATAATGCTGTGGGGATGTTTTTCAGCGCCAGGGACTGGGAGACTAGTCAGGATCGAGGGAAATATGAACGGAGCAAAATACAGAGATCCTTGATGAAAACCTGCTCCTTTGAGTAAAGCCAGTGTGTCTATGTATGTGGATGACTCGACACTATACTCGTCAGCTACTACAGCGACTGAAATGACTGCAGCACTTAACAAAAAGCTGCAGTTAGTTTCAGAATGGGTGGCAAGGTATAAATTTGTCCTAAATAAGTTAGTCAATATCTTGTAATAAATAAATAAAATACAAATACCAATACCGGTTACGTTTGGGTCCTGTCTAATTCTTTCTGCAAACAGAAGGGAGGAGAAAGGACATCCCTGTCTCGTGCCCCTTTCTAAAGCTATTTCATCAGATAATGTATTATTTGTGTATATTTTTGCTTTAGGACATTTATATAATATTTTATCAAATGTATTATTTCAGCTGGAAAGTTGAAAGCTTCCAAAGTTTTGAAGAGAAAAGGCCATTCAAGATGGTCGAAAGCCTTTTCGGCTTTTTTTTTAAAGCCTTTTCGGCTTTTTTTGGCGTATTGTATTAAACTGAAACATGTTCATGTATTTGTTTGTAAGTGTCTATTTCTAATAAACCCTGTTCGATATCAAGTCTGGTAAGACTTTCACCATTCTATTGCTTATGAGCTTTGTTATTATTTTATTGTCACAATTTATTAAACTTATGGGTCTGAAATCAGCAGGGGACTCTCCAGATGTTCCTGGTTTTTAATATAACTGAAATACTATTTTGATACATGGAACTAGGAAGCACTGAATTGAGTAATGTGTGTTGTCATTTGTGTCATTTGTGTAAACAGGGGCGCTACTTTGTATATCATTATAATTCTATGGGAAAGGCGGACATTTTTGGTGCTTTTCTCCACGCAAATGTTTTAACTGTATCTAATTATCTGCTGATAATTGCTTCAGGGTTGTTGAGTCTAAGGCTATTCAACCAGTCCAACTGTTGTTTAATTCTGATTCATATAGATTTTCATAGAAACTGTCATTAACCGTGTTGTTTCTAATTAACGCATTTGTATTTTTAAGTAGCTTTTAGTTGAGTTTAAGCTGTAGTTGGCTCTCTTCAAAAGTAAAGTTCAGATTTATTTTTATTTTTTATTTTTATTTTCTTCTGTTTATGGTATTTCTAAAATAGTGATTTATTTTTCTAGAATTTTAATTTCTAACTCAGATTTAACTTTTGCAGAGTATGAGATTATCATTCCCCTAATGTACGCCTTAAAAACCTCCCAAATGATACCAGGGGTCGGCTTTCCTCTGTCTACATTTCTAATGGTAAAGGTTTTAATTTGATCATTTACATATTTAATACCGTTCGGGTCTTGAATATGCGCTCTGTTCATTCTCCATATTCTGTCGCCTAGTGTATTTTCTGTTGGTGTAATTAAGCATGACACCAGGGAATGATCCCATATCACTATGTCATGGATTTTTATTTTAACACCTGTAAATTGTTGAGAGCATTTTTGGAAATAAAAATGTAGTCAATTCTTGAATAGCTTTTCTTACTTTGAGAGAAAAAAATTATAGTATTTTGTATTTGGGAATAGTAATCTCCAGGTGTCTCTACTATTTGTAGAGAACATTTTTCAGCCTCTTTGAAGGCTCCTTGAATTTGCCTTTTTTATTGCTGCTGTCTACTGCTATTGTCGGTCAATCTTGTCGAATGTATGATTTAGGTCACCTGCTAAAATAATCATTCCTGTCTGGATTTGATCTGATATAGCTTGAATTCTATCTAAAAACACCAGATTTGCCCCTGGTGGGATAAACAATTAAATCAAAGTGGTATTATTACTTTTTTTTGTTGGTCCTATTCAACATTAGAAAACGGGCTTCTTGTTCCGTGTGCTGGGATATAAGGGAAAAGGGTGTATTATCATTTAGCTTTTTAAGATCCTCTAGATGAGCTCTGAGAGAGAGAGAGAGAGAGAGAGAGAGAGAGAGAGAGAGAGAGAGAGAGAGAGAGAGAGAGAGAGAGAGAGAGAGAGAGAGAGAGAGAGAGAGAGAGAGAGAGAGAGAGAGAGAGAGCGAGCAACACAATTAGACCAAACCAAATCATGACAAAACAAAAAGATAATTACTTGACACATTTGGAAGGAATTAACAAAAAAAACAGAGCAAACTAGAATGCCATTTGGCCCTAAACAGAGAGTACATAGTGGCAGAATACCTTTTGTGAGTGTCATGTTTACTGTTCATTCTTTTATTGTTTATTCCCCTTTGTTTTATCTATTTCACTTGCTTTGGCAACGTTAACATATGTTTCCCATGCCAATAAAACCCTTTCAATTGAATTGAGAAAGAGAGAGAAACAGAGAGAGAAACAGAGAGAAACAGAGAGAGAAACAGAGAGCAGCAGAGGGGGATTGGAGGATTGGGCGAGTGGGTTTGATTATCAATAATAAATGACAAAACACGACCAAGCTCTTTCCTCTCACTCTCTTTCTACCCATCTCTCTCCCACTTCTCTGTTTACAGCTATCAGGTATGTATGTGTCCCCGTATCTCTCTCTGTCTGCTTCCCTCCTGTCGTCTGCCTCCCTCCTGTCATCTGCCTACCTCCTGTCATCTGCCTGCCTCCTGTTGTCTGCTTCCCTCCTGTTGTCATCCTCTGTAGAGCTCACATACCCCCTGGATTTCCCTCTGGTCACACTACAACCACTTCATATTCACACACATGCAATCATGGATGCACACACACTTCATACTCAGAGGAGAACTGGAGTTCATTATTCTCATATTCTCATATTCCGGAGCAGCTGTTGTCTGTACACATTCCTGGTTTTCCATGTCGAGAAGCAATCTGGGATTAAATAGAGCATCACCGGATCCGTCCCCCTCTCACCCTGAACACTCTTACGGGATTCACACTTTCTGGAACTCTGGGGAAAATATCCTTCACCCATCCTGCCCTCTCCATCTCTCTCTCCCTCTCCTTCACCCCTCCTGCCCTCTCCATCTCTCTCTCCCTATCCTTCACCCCTCCTGCCCTCTCCATCTCTCTCTCCCTCACCTTCACCCATCCTGCCCTCTCCATCTCTCTCTCCCTCTCCTTCACCCCTCCTGCCCACTCCATCTCTCTCTCCCTTTTCTTTTAAACCAGCGTTTCCCAAACCCGGTCCTCGGGACCCCAAGGGGTGCACGTTTTGGTTTTTGCCCTAACACTCCACAGCTGATTCAAAGCTTGATGATTAGTTGATTATTTGACCCAGCAGTGTAGCGCTAGGGCAAAAAACCAAAACGTGCACCCCTTGGGGTCCCGAGGACTGAGTTTGAGAAACCCGGTGTTAAGCACATAGGATCAGGCTGGACACTCTTGTTGTCACAAATCACATTTGCATTTTAGGAAAGTGTTTACTTTCTTACCACTGAGGGAAATGACATCATCACTGTAAGCTGAAGTAGAGCAGATGCTACCTGTTCTTAAGCCCATGGATCAGGCTAGAGCACTCAGCATTGGGTCTTTGGGATTGGCATGACTGGGCTGTTGCGGTGACCGCATTACAGCCACGCCGGTAGTCATGAGTCGTGACCGCAGTCAAATTCCACGTGACCGTTGAGTCACGGTAATCTCCTCTTATGCACTCTGGACATGTGTTGGTGGCACCCAACTCTCTAAAAACAGTTAGGTTGCTAATGGCCTGGTACTCAGCGCTCTATTGTCTCTCTAACCATTAGAGCTTATGCACAGGCTTATGAGCCCAAGCCTGAAAAAAGAAAATAAACTGAAATTAAAATAATGATTGTGTCGCTAAACAATACAGCTTACCGCATATAACGAAAAACATAAAAATAAAAAAAAAACTGATTTGAAGATGTCTTTGGTACATAATTTGTCTAGCCTTTACGCCAACATTTCTACAAATTCTAGTAATCGTCTTTGAGTGTGGACTGTATTTTGGATGGACTGGAATGCTACGCTACAAACTTTCCATCCATGAGTCTGGGAGAGAACATATAGGCCTAGGCGATGCTGTTGGTTCATTGATTGTTCAGGGCGGCTTACAGAGTCAGCCTACAATTATAGTGAATATGTATTGGATTTTGAATAGCCTAGCGATAGGTAATTTTTTATATTAGCATAATTAATAGGCCGACGCGTTACCTTTAGCTACAGTAATATCTCACCACCGTGCGTTTCAATCTCCTCCTCTCTCTCCTTCATTCCTTTCTCAAAGCGTGCAGAAAACAGTTTAATGAAATATGTTTTGTTGTGAAAACATGTTACTATCGATGTTCCCGAATATATTTTACTTGGTTTCCCAAATTAAGCACTGGGTAGCTGCAGGAACAGGGTTGGAGAGACCATGGTATACAGAGTACTGGGTAGCTGGAGGAACAGGTTTGGAGAGCCCATGGTATACAGAGTACTGGGTAGCTGGAGGAACAGGGTTGGAGAGCCCATGGCATACAGAGTACTGGGTAGCTGGAGGAACAGGGTTGGAGAGCCCGTGGCATACAGAGTACTGGGTAGCTGGAGGAACAGGGTTGGAGAGCCCATGGCATACAGAGTACTGGGTAGCTGCAGGAACAGGGTTGGAGAGCCCATGGCATACAGAGTACTGGGTAGCTGGAGGAACAGGTTTGGAGAGCCCATGGTATACAGAGTACTGGGTAGCTGGAGGAACAGGGTTGGAGAGCCCGTGGCATACAGAGTACTGGGTAGCTGGAGGAACAGGGTTGGAGAGCCCGTGGCATACAGAGTACTGGGTAGCTGGAGGAACAGGGTTGGAGAGCCCATGGCATACAGAGTACTGGGTAGCTGCAGGAACAGGGTTGGAGAGCCCATGGCATACAGAGTACTGGGTAGCTGCAGGAACAGGGTTGGAGAGCCCATGGCAAACAGAGTACTGGGTAGCTGCAGGAACAGGGTTGGAGAGCCCATGGCATACAGAGTACTGGGTAGCTGCAGGAACAGGGTTGGAGAGCCCATGGCATACAGAGTACTGGGTAGCTGCAGGAACAGGGTTGGAGAGCCCATGGCATACAGAGTACTGGGTAGCTGGAGGAACAGGGTTGGAGAGCCCATGGTATACAGAGTACTGGGTAGCTGCAGGAACAGGGTTGGAGAGCCCATGGCATACAGAGTACTGGGTAGCTGGAGGAACAGGGTTGGAGAGCCCATGGTATACAGAGTACTGGGTAGCTGGAGGAACAGGGTTGGAGAGCCCATGGTATACAGAGTACTGGGTAGCTGCAGGAACAGGGTTGGAGAGCCCTTGGCATACAGAGTACTGGGTAGCTGGAGGAACAGGGTTGGAGAGCCCATGGTATACAGAGTACTGGGTAGCTGCAGGAACAGGGTTGGAGAGCCCATGGCATACAGAGTACTGGGTAGCTGGAGGAACAGGGTTGGAGAGCCCATGGCAAACAGAGTACTGGGTAGCTGGAGGAACAGGGTTGGAGAGCCTGTGGCATACAGAGTACTGGGTAGCTGGAGGAACAGGGTTGGAGAGCCCATGGCATACAGAGTACTGGGTAGCTGCAGGAACAGGGTTGGAGAGCCCATGGCATACAGAGTACTGGGTAGCTGGAGGAACAGGTTTGGAGAGCCCATGGTATACAGAGTACTGGGTAGCTGGAGGAACAGGGTTGGAGAGCCCGTGGCATACAGAGTACTGGGTAGCTGGAGGAACAGGGTTGGAGAGCCCGTGGCATACAGAGTACTGGGTAGCTGGAGGAACAGGGTTGGAGAGCCCATGGCATACAGAGTACTGGGTAGCTGCAGGAACAGGGTTGGAGAGCCCATGGCATACAGAGTACTGGGTAGCTGCAGGAACAGGGTTGGAGAGCCCATGGCAAACAGAGTACTGGGTAGCTGCAGGAACAGGGTTGGAGAGCCCATGGCATACAGAGTACTGGGTAGCTGCAGGAACAGGGTTGGAGAGCCCATGGCATACAGAGTACTGGGTAGCTGCAGGAACAGGGTTGGAGAGCCCATGGCATACAGAGTACTGGGTAGCTGGAGGAACAGGGTTGGAGAGCCCATGGTATACAGAGTACTGGGTAGCTGCAGGAACAGGGTTGGAGAGCCCTTGGCATACAGAGTACTGGGTAGCTGGAGGAACAGGGTTGGAGAGCCCATGGTATACAGAGTACTGGGTAGCTGCAGGAACAGGGTTGGAGAGCCCATGGCATACAGAGTACTGGGTAGCTGGAGGAACAGGGTTGGAGAGCCCATGGCATACAGAGTACTGGGTAGCTGGAGGAACAGGGTTGGAGAGCCCATTGTATACAGAGTACTGGGTAGCTGGAGGGAACAGGGTTGGAGAGCCCATGGTATACAGAGTACTGGGTAGCTGGAGGGAACAGGGTTGGAGAGCCCGTGGTATACAGAGTACTGGGTAGCTGGAGGGAACAGGGTTGGAGAGCCCATGGTATACAGAGTACTGGGTAGCTGGAGGAACAGGGTTGGAGAGCCCGTGGTATACAGAGTACTGGGTAGCTGCAGGAACAGGGTTGGAGAGCCCGTGGCATACAGAGTACTGGGTAGCTGCAGGAACAGGGTTGGAGAGCCCATGGCATACAGAGTACTGGGTAGCTGGAGGAACAGGGTTGGAGAGCCCATGGCATACAGAGTACTGGGTAGCTGGAGGAACAGGGTTGAAGAGCCCATGGTATACAGAGTACTGGGTAGCTGGAGGAACAGGGTTGGAGAGCCCGTGGCATACAGAGTACTGGGTAGTTGGAGGAACAGGGTTGGAGAGCCCGTGGCATACAGAGTACCGGGTAGCTGGAGGAACAGGGATGGAGAGCCCATGGCATACAGAGTACTGGGTAGCTGGAGGAACAGGGTTGGAGAGCCCGTGGCATACAGAGTACTGGGTAGCTGGAGGAACAGGGTTGGAGAGCCCGTGGCATACAGAGTACTGGGTAGCTGGAGGAACAGGGTTGGAGAGCCCATGGCATACAGAGTACTGGGTAGCTGCAGGAACAGGGTTGGAGAGCCCATGGCATACAGAGTACTGGGTAGCTGGAGGAACAGGTTTGGAGAGCCCATGGTATACAGAGTACTGGGTAGCTGGAGGAACAGGGTTGGAGAGCCCGTGGCATACAGAGTACTGGGTAGCTGGAGGAACAGGGTTGGAGAGCCCGTGGCATACAGAGTACTGGGTAGCTGGAGGAACAGGGTTGGAGAGCCCATGGCATACAGAGTACTGGGTAGCTGCAGGAACAGGGTTGGAGAGCCCATGGCATACAGAGTACTGGGTAGCTGCAGGAACAGGGTTGGAGAGCCCATGGCAAACAGAGTACTGGGTAGCTGCAGGAACAGGGTTGGAGAGCCCATGGCATACAGAGTACTGGGTAGCTGCAGGAACAGGGTTGGAGAGCCCATGGCATACAGAGTACTGGGTAGCTGCAGGAACAGGGTTGGAGAGCCCATGGCATACAGAGTACTGGGTAGCTGGAGGAACAGGGTTGGAGAGCCCATGGTATACAGAGTACTGGGTAGCTGCAGGAACAGGGTTGGAGAGCCCTTGGCATACAGAGTACTGGGTAGCTGGAGGAACAGGGTTGGAGAGCCCATGGTATACAGAGTACTGGGTAGCTGCAGGAACAGGGTTGGAGAGCCCATGGCATACAGAGTACTGGGTAGCTGGAGGAACAGGGTTGGAGAGCCCATGGCATACAGAGTACTGGGTAGCTGGAGGAACAGGGTTGGAGAGCCCATTGTATACAGAGTACTGGGTAGCTGGAGGGAACAGGGTTGGAGAGCCCGTGGTATACAGAGTACTGGGTAGCTGGAGGGAACAGGGTTGGAGAGCCCGTGGTATACAGAGTACTGGGTAGCTGGAGGGAACAGGGTTGGAGAGCCCATGGTATACAGAGTACTGGGTAGCTGGAGGAACAGGGTTGGAGAGCCCGTGGTATACAGAGTACTGGGTAGCTGCAGGAACAGGGTTGGAGAGCCCGTGGCATACAGAGTACTGGGTAGCTGCAGGAACAGGGTTGGAGAGCCCATGGCATACAGAGTACTGGGTAGCTGGAGGAACAGGGTTGGAGAGCCCATGGCATACAGAGTACTGGGTAGCTGGAGGAACAGGGTTGAAGAGCCCATGGTATACAGAGTACTGGGTAGCTGGAGGAACAGGGTTGGAGAGCCCATGGCATACAGAGTACTGGGTAGTTGGAGGAACAGGGTTGGAGAGCCCGTGGCATACAGAGTACCGGGTAGCTGGAGGAACAGGGATGGAGAGCCCATGGCATACAGAGTACTGGGTAGCTGGAGGAACAGGGTTGGAGAGCCCGTGGCATACAGAGTACTGGGTAGCTGGAGGAACAGGGTTGGAGAGCCCGTGGCATACAGAGTACTGGGTAGCTGGAGGAACAGGGTTGGAGAGCCCATGGCATACAGAGTACTGGGTAGCTGGAGGAACAGGGTTGGAGAGCCCATGGCATACAGAGTACTGGGTAGCTGGAGGAACAGGGTTGGAGAGCCCATGGCATACAGAGTACTGGGTAGCTGGAGGAACAGGGTTGGAGAGCCCATGGCATACAGAGTACTGGGTAGCTGGAGGAACAGGGTTGGAGAGCCCATGGCATACAGAGTACTGGGTAGCTGGAGGAACAGGGTTGGAGAGCCCATGGCATACAGAGTACTGGGTAGCTGGAGGAACAGGGTTGGAGAGCCCATGGCATACAGAGTTCGGGCGGAATATCACCTGAGACTCGCATTATCCTCAAACAGTGGTTAAAGCGTGGAGTGAAATAAGTGTTATTTTAAGCCCAGACATTTCTATATGCAATCCCAACTGCCCCTGTTCCTGCCCATGTGATAATGGCCCATTCTAAATCAAAACTAATTTGACATATTAGTAAAGACAAGATTCAATTGATTATAGTCTGATGGGTGTAAATATGATCACTTGTTGAGAGAACAGTGTGTGCAGCCTGAGGTTAGGAACAGAGTGAACAGAGTATTTTTTAAATAAACTAGCCTATAGTCGCATCATGCAGCCCACATATGTTTTGATTTCTAAGACAATCTAATGTTTGTATCATTCACAAATAACTCTAAATGTAGTATATTTAACCTGTTTCAAATGATCACTTTTATGCTCAACATAGCCACTTCATAGGCACACTCGCTCCGGAAGGGGAAAAATATCATTTCTAATTTATTCAGTTCAATTCTATAATTTTTACTATATAGTATAATAATAATATAATTAGGGGGTTGCTTATATAGTCCTGTTTCACTGTATGTACAAGTTGGTAACCTGTACAGGTGTGAGGCGTGAAATGGAAATGTGTTGTCTGCATATCCCACCCTCCCTTTAGAGTCGGAGAGTGGGATCACAGCCATCTGCTGGCGTGCGTGGCCTGGAGATGTCTGCATATCCCAACCCTCCCTTAAGAGTCGGAGAGTGGGATCACAGCCAGCTGCTGGCGTGCGTGGCCTGGAGATGCTAAACGTGTTTATGTGAATTTAACGGTCAATTACCGTGAGACCTGCAGTCAATAACGGTCTGACAAAATGTCGTAACCGCCACAGCCCTACGTACACCCCCCACTCTTCTCTCTCCAGAACATTCCTCCTCCCTCAATCCATCCCTAGCTCTCCCTCAATCCATCCCTAGCTCTCCCTTAATCCATCCCTAGCTCTCCCTCAATCCATCCCTAGCTCTCCCTCAATCCATCCCTAGCTCTCCCTCAATCCATCCCTAGCTCTCCCTCAATCCATCCCTAGCTCTCCCTCAATCCATCCCTAGCTCTCCCTCAATCCATCCCTAGCTCTCCCTCAACTTCCCTCGCTCTCAGAGATGTAAGACAGACAGTCCAGCTCTCTGCCTCTCCCTCTACATTTTAGTAATTTACCAGATGCTCTTATACAGAACGACTTACAGGACCAATTAGTGTTAAGTACATTGCTCAAGGGCACATCAACAGATGTTTCACCTAGTCGGCTTGGGAATTCGAACCAGCGACCTTTGAGTTACTGGCCGCTAGGCTACCTGCCACCTCTCTGTCTCTGTCTCTGTCTCTGTCTCTGTCTCTGTCTCTGTCTCTGTCTCTCTCGCTCATTACTGGTGTGGCCCAACAGCAGAATGGTAAATACTGTACAACAAGTTGTTATTAATATTATTATTATTATTATTATTATTATTATGGGAAAAAGCCATGCCAATGTCCAAGCAGTACTGAACTCAAAGATCTATGTGTGTCTGCCTGTGTGTGTAGGTCTGTCTGTCTGTCTGTCTGTCTGCCTGCCTGTCTGTCTGAGTGGGTGTTTATTTGTGTCTGTCTGTATCTGTGTGTATGTGTGTTTGTGTGTGTGTCTGTGTGTGTGTGTGTGTGTGTGTGTCTGTGTGTGTGTGTGTGTGTGTCTGTGTCTGTGTGTGTGTGTGTGTGTGTGTCTGTCTGTGTGTGTTTGTGTCTGTGTCTGTGTCTGTGTGTGTGTGTGTGTGTGTGTGTGTGTGTGTGTGTGTGTGTGTGTGTGTGTGTGTCTGTGTGTGTGTCTGTGTGTGTGTGTGTGTGTGTGTGTGTGTGTCTGTGTGTGTGTGTGTGTGTGTGTGTGTGTGTGTGTGTGTGTGTGTGTGTGTGTGTCTGTGTGTGTGTGTGTGTGTGTGTGTGTGTGTGTGTGTGTGTGTGTGTGTGTGTGTGTGTGTGTGTCTGTCTGTCTGAGTGGGTGTTTGCGTGACTTTTATAGGTTCTATTGATTCGGTCAGAGTTTGTTTTCTTGACCTACTAGTCTTCCTGTAACTGTAACTGACCCACGTCTCTACCCCTAGGTTAACTCTTCTACATTAGGTACTGTAGAATGAACCATAACCCACGTCTCTACCCCTAGGTTAACTCTTCAACATTAGGTACTGTAGAATGAACCATAACCCACGTGTCTACCCCTAGGTTAACTCTTCAACATTAGGTACTGTAGAATGAACCATAACCCACGTCTCTACCCCTAGGTTAACTCTTCTACATTAGGTACTGTAGAATGAACCATAACCCACGTCTCTACCCCTAGGTTAACTCTTCTACATTAGGTACTGTAGAATGAACCATAACCCACGTCTCTACCCCTAGGTTAACTCTTCTACATTAGGTACTGTAGAATGAACCATAACCCACGTCTCTACCCCTAGGTTAACTCTTCTACATTAGGTACTGTAGAATGAACCATAACCCACGTCTCTACCCCTAGGTTAACTCTTCTACATTAGGTACTGTAGAATGAACCATAACCCACGTGTCTACGCTTAGGCTAACTCTTCAACATTAGCAAAGACTACAACGCTGGCTATAGCGATACCACTTGAATTTCTGTTTCTGAAATGGACAATAAAGTGTATATTAATTCCTATATTGACACTGACATACATATTACCATTACAAAGTAGCAAATGTCATTTCCTAAAGACAAACCCCTATTTTATATATTTATAGAACCATGTTAATGTCAAAGCCCTGCTCTGCAGATGTAGGCCAGTGTCTATCAGTGGAGGCTCCTCAGAGGAGGACGGGGAGGACCATCATCCTAGTGAATTTCACAAAATAAAAAGTGAAACATTAAAAAAGTTATCATTTTTAGATAAAACGATACTATATCTATTCACGTCACCAAATAACTGATTAAAACACACAGTTTTGCAATAAAGGTCTACAGTAGCCTCAACAGCATTCTGTAGGGTAGCACCATGGTGTAGCTTCTGTCCTCCTCTAGGTACGTTGACTTCAATACAAAACCTAGGAGGCTCATGGTTCTCACCCCCTTCCATAGACTTACACAGTAACTATGACAACTTCCAGAGGACATCCTCCAACCTA
This sequence comes from Coregonus lavaretus, assembly GCF_964263955.1. Taxonomy (NCBI): domain Eukaryota; kingdom Metazoa; phylum Chordata; class Actinopteri; order Salmoniformes; family Salmonidae; genus Coregonus; species Coregonus lavaretus. The sequence continues at coordinate 38,810 of NW_028162079.1, forward strand.
TCAGAGCTCTTGCAGCATGAACTGACATGTTGTCCACCCAATCAAAGGATCAGAGAATTAATCTAGTACTGAAAGCATCATCTACAGTTAGCTAGCACTGCAGTGCATAAAATGTGGTGAGTAGTTGACTCA